>NW_028270173.1:48610890-48766161 GCF_037043375.1 Chiloscyllium plagiosum
TGATCGATTTCACATCCTCCTTTGCCAGCGCGGTGTGTGTGATCAATTTCAGATCCTCCTTTGCCAGCCCGGTGTGTGTGATCGATTTAAGATTCTCCTTTGCCAGCCCGGTGTGTGTGTGATCAATTTCTGATTCTCCTTTTCCAGCCCGGTGTGTGTGTGATCAATGTCAGATTCCCCTTTGCCAGCCTGGTGTGTGTGATCGATTTCAGATTCCCCTTTGCCATCCCGTTTTATGCGATCGATTTCAGATTCCACTTTGCAAGCCTGGTGTGTGTGATTGATTTCAGATTCCCTTTGCCAGCCCGGTGTGTGTGATCGATTTCAGATTCCCCTTTGCCAGCCCAGTGTGTGTGATCAATTTCAGATTCCCCTTTGCCAGCCCGGTGTGCGTGATCGATTTCAGATTCTGCTTTGCCAGCCCAGTGTGTGTGATCGATTTCAGATTCTCCATTGCCAGCCAGGTGCGTGTGTGATCGATTTCAGATTCTCCTTTGCCAGCCCGGTGTGTGTGATCGATTTCAGATTCTCCTTTGCCAGCCTGGTGTGTTGTTGATCGATTTCAGATTCCCCTTTGCCAGCCCGGTGTGTGTTTGATCGATTTCATTTCCTCCTTTGCCAGCCCGGTGTGTGTGTGATCGATTTCACATTCCCCTTTGCCAGCCCGGTGTGTGTGATCGATTTCAGATTCTCCTTTGCCAGCCCGGTGTGTGTGTGATTGATTTCCGATTCCCCTTTGCCAGCCCGGTGTGTGTGTGATCGATTTCAGATTCCCCTTTGCCAGCCTGGTGTGTGTGATCAATTTCAGATTCCCCTTTGCCAGCCCGGTGTGTGTGATCGATTTCAGATTCCCCTTTGCCAGCCCGGTGTGTGTGTGATCGATTTCAGATTCCCCTTTCCCAACCCGGTGTGTGTGAGATCGATTTCAGACTCCCCTTTGCCAGTCCGGTGTGTGTGTGATTAATTTCAGATTCCCCTTTGCCAGCCCGGTGTGTGAGTGATCGATTTCAGATTCCCCATTGCCAGCCCGGTGTGTGTGATCGATTTCAGATCCTCCTTTGCCAGCCCGGTGTGTTTGATCGATTTCAGATCCTCCTTTGCCAGCCCGGTGTGTGTGTGATCGATTTCAGATTCCCCTTTGCCTGCTCGGTGTGTGTGATCGATTTCAGATTCCCCTTTGCCAGCCCGGTGTGAGTGATCGATTTCAGATTCCCCTTTGCCAGCTCGGTGTGTGTGATCGATTTCAGATTCCCCTTTGCCATCCCGTTTTATGAGATCGATTTCAGATTCCACTTTGCCAGCCCGGTGTGTGTGATTGATTTCAGATTCCCTTTGCCAGCCCGGTGTGTGTGATCGATTTCAGATTCCCCTTTGCCAGCCCGGTGTGTGTGATCGATTTCAGATTCCCCTTTGCCAGCCTGGTGTGTGTGATCGATTTCAGATTCCCCTTTGCCAGCCCGGTGTGCGTGATCGATTTCAGATTCTGCTTTGCCAGCCCAGTGTGTGTGATCGATTTCAGATTCTCCATTGCCAGCCCGGTACGTGTGTGATCGATTTCAGATTCTCCTTTGCCAGCCCGGTGTGAGTGATCGATTTCAGATTCTCCTTTGCCAGCCTGGTGTGTTGTTGATCGATTTCAGATTCCCCTTTGCCAGCCCGGTGTGTGTTTGATCGATTTCAGATCCTCCTTTTCCTGCCCGGTGTGTGTGTGATCGATTTCACATTCCCCTTTGCCAGCCCGGTGTGTGTGATCGATTTCAGATTCTCCTTTGCCAGCCCGGTGTGTGTGTGATTGATTTCCGATTCATCTTTGCCAGCCCGGTGTGTGTGTGATCGATTTCAGATTCCCCTTTGCCAGCCTGGTCTGTGTGATCAATTTCAGATTCCCCTTTGCCAGCCCGGTGTGTGTGATCGATTTCAGATTCCCCTTTGCCAGCCCGGTGTGTGTGATCGATTTCAGATTCCCCTTTCCCAACCCGGTGTGTGTGAGATCGATTTCAGACTCCCCTTTGCCAGTCCGGTGTGTGTGTGATTGATTTCAGATTCCCCTTTGCCAGCCCGGTGTGTGAGTGATCGATTTCAGATTCCCCATTGCCAGCCCGGTGTGTGTGATCGATTTCATATCCTCCTTTGCCAGCCCGGTGTGTTTGATCGATTTCAGATCCTCCTTTGCCAGCCTGGTGTGTGTGTGTGATCGATTTCAGATTCCCCTTTGCCAGCTCGGTGTGAGTGATCGATTTCAGATTCCCCTTTGCCAGCTCGGTGTGTGTGATCGATTTCAGATTCCCCTTTGCCAGCCCGGTGTGTGTGATCAATTTCAGATACTCCTTTGCCAGCCCGGTGTGTGTGTGATCGATTTCAGATTCCCCTTTGCCAGCCCGGTGTGTGTGTGTGATCGATTTCACATCCTCCTTTGCCAGCCCGGTGTGTGTGATCGATTTCAGATCCTCCTTTGCAAGCCCGGTGTGTGTGATCGATTTAAGATTCTCCTTTGCCAGCCCGGTGTGTGTGTGATCAATGTCAGATTCCCCTTTGCCAGCCTGGTGTGTGTGATCGATTTCAGATTCCCCTTTGCCATCCCGTTTTATGAGATCGATTTAAGATTCTCCTTTGCCAGCCCGGTGTGTGTGTGATCAATGTCAGATTCCCCTTTGCCAGCCTGGTGTGTGTGATCGATTTCAGATTCCCCTTTGCCATCCCGTTTTATGAGATCGATTTCAGATTCCCCTTTGCCATCCCGTTTTATGAGATCGATTTCAGATTCCCCTTTCCCCGCCCGGTGTGTGTGATCGATTTCAGATTCTCCATTGCCAGCCCGGTGTGTGTGATTGATTTCAGATTCCCCTTTGCCAGCCCGGTGTGTGTGATCGATTTCAGATTCCCCTTTGCCAGCCCGGTGTGCGTGATCGATTTCAGATTCCCCTTTCCCCGCCCGGTGTGTGTGATCGATTTCAGATTCTCCATTGCCAGCCCGGTGCGTGTGTGGTCGATTTCAGATTCTCCTTTGCCAGCCCGGTGTGTGTGATCGATTTCAGATTCTCCTTTGCCAGCCTGGTGTGTTGTTGATCGATTTCAGATTCCCTTTGCCAGCCCGGTGTGTGTGATTGATTTCAGATTCCCCTTTGCCAGCCCGGTGTGTGTGATCGATTTCAGATTCCCCTTTGCCAGCCCGGTGTGCGTGATCGATTTCAGATTCCCCTTTCCCCGCCCGGTGTGTGTGATCGATTTCAGATTCTCCATTGCCAGCCCGGTGCGTGTGTGATCGATTTCAGATTCTCCTTTGCCAGCCCGGTGTGTGTGATCGATTTCAGATTCTCCTTTGCCAGCCTGGTGTGTTGTTGATCGATTTCAGATTCCCCTTTGCCAGCCCGGTGTGTTTGTGATCGATTTCACATTCCCCTTTGCCAGCCCGGTGTGTGTGATCGATTTCAGATTCTCCTTTGCCAGCCTGGTGTGTGTGTGATCGATTTCAGATTCCCCTTTCCCAACCCGGTGTGTGAGTGATTGATTTCAGATTCCCCTTTGCCAGCCCGGTGTGTGAGTGATCGATTTCAGATTCCCCATTGCCAGCCCGGTGTGTGTGATCGATTTCAGATCCTCCTTTGCCAGCCCGGTGTGTTTGATCGATTTCAGATCCTCCTTTGCCAGCCCGGTGTGTGTGATCGATTTCAGATCCTCCTTTGCCAGCCCGGTGTGTTTGATCGATTTCAGATCCTCCTTTGCCAGCCCAGTGTGTGTGATCGGTTTCAGATTCCCCTTTGCCAGCCCGGTGTGTGTGATCGATTTCAGATTCCCCTTTGCCAGCTCGGTGTGTGTGATCGATTTCAGATTCCCCTTTGCCAGCCCGGTGTGTGTGATCGATTTCAGATTCCCCTTTGCCAGCTCGGTGTGTGTGATCGATTTCAGATTCCCCTTTGCCAGCCCGGTGTGTGTGGTCAATTTCAGATCCTCCTTTGCCAGCCTGGTGTGTGTGAGCAATTTCAGATCCTCCTTTGCCAGCCTGGTGTGTGTGATCGATTTCAGATCCTCCTTTGCCAGCCTGGTGTGTGTGATCGATTTCAGATCCTCCTTTGCCAGCCCGGTGTGTGTGATCGATTTCAGATCCTCCTTTGCCAGCCCGGTGTGTGTGAGCGATTTCAGATCCTCCTTTGCCAGCCTGGTGTGTGTGAGCGATTTCAGATCCTCCTTTGCCAGCCTGGTGTGTGTGATCGATTTTAGATCCTCCTTTGCCAGCCCGGTATGTGTGTGATCGATTTCACATCCTCCTTTGCCAGCCCGGTGTGCGTGATCGATTTCAGATCCTCCTTTGCCAGCCCGGTGTGTGTGATCGATTTAAGATTCTCCTTTGCCAGTCCGGTGTGTGTGTGTTCGATTTCAGATTCTCCTTTGCAAGCCTGGTGTGTGTGTGATCGATTTCAGATTCCCCTTTGCCAGGCCAGTGTATGTTTCATCGATTTCAGATTCCCCTTTGCCAGCTCGGTGTGTGTGATCGATTTCAGATTCCCCTTTGCCACCCCGGTGTGTGTGATCGATTTCAGATTCCCCTTTGCCAGCCCGGTGCCTGTGTGATTGATTTCAGATTCCCCTTTGCCAGCCCGGTGTGTGTGATCGATTTCAGATCCTCCTTTGCCAGCCTGGTGTGTGTGATCGATTTCAGATCCTCCTTTGCCAGCCCGGTGTGTGTGATCGATTTTAGATCCTCCGTTGCCAGCCCGGTGTGTGTGATCGATTTCACATCCTCCTTTACCAGCCCGGTGTGTGTGATCGATTTCAGATCCTCCTTTGCCAGCCCGGTGTGTTTGATCGATTTCAGATTCCCCTTTGCCAGCCTGGTGTGTGTGTGATTGATTTCAGATTCCCTTTGCCAGCCCGGTGTGTGTGTGATCGATTTCAGATCCTGCTTTGCCAGCCCGGTGTGTGTGATTGATTTCAGATTCCCCTTTGCCAGCCCGGTGTGTGTGATCGATTTCAGATTCCCCTTTGCCAGCCCGGTGTGTGTGATCGATTTCAGATCCTCCTTTGCCAGCCTGGTGTGTGTGATCGAATTCAGATCCTCCTTTGCCAACCCGGTGTGTGTGTGATCGATTTTAGATCCTCCTTTGCCAGCCCGGTATGTGTGTGATCGATTTCACATCCTCCTTTGCCAGCCCGGTGTGTGTGATCGATTTCAGATCCTCCTTTGCCAGCCCGGTGTGCGTGATCGATTTCAGATTCCCCTTTCCCCGCCCGGTGTGTGTGATCGATTTCAGATTCTCCATTGCCAGCCCGGTGCGTGTGTGGTCGATTTCAGATTCTCCTTTGCCAGCCCGGTGTGTGTGATCGATTTCAGATTCTCCTTTGCCAGCCTGGTGTGTTGTTGATCGATTTCAGATTCCCTTTGCCAGCCCGGTGTGTGTGATTGATTTCAGATTCCCCTTTGCCAGCCCGGTGTGTGTGATCGATTTCAGATTCCCCTTTGCCAGCCCGGTGTGCGTGATCGATTTCAGATTCCCCTTTCCCCGCCCGGTGTGTGTGATCGATTTCAGATTCTCCATTGCCAGCCCGGTGCGTGTGTGATCGATTTCAGATTCTCCTTTGCCAGCCCGGTGTGTGTGATCGATTTCAGATTCTCCTTTGCCAGCCTGGTGTGTTGTTGATCGATTTCAGATTCCCCTTTGCCAGCCCGGTGTGTTTGTGATCGATTTCACATTCCCCTTTGCCAGCCCGGTGTGTGTGATCGATTTCAGATTCTCCTTTGCCAGCCTGGTGTGTGTGTGATCGATTTCAGATTCCCCTTTCCCAACCCGGTGTGTGAGTGATTGATTTCAGATTCCCCTTTGCCAGCCCGGTGTGTGAGTGATCGATTTCAGATTCCCCATTGCCAGCCCGGTGTGTGTGATCGATTTCAGATCCTCCTTTGCCAGCCCGGTGTGTTTGATCGATTTCAGATCCTCCTTTGCCAGCCCGGTGTGTGTGATCGATTTCAGATCCTCCTTTGCCAGCCCGGTGTGTTTGATCGATTTCAGATCCTCCTTTGCCAGCCCAGTGTGTGTGATCGGTTTCAGATTCCCCTTTGCCAGCCCGGTGTGTGTGATCGATTTCAGATTCCCCTTTGCCAGCTCGGTGTGTGTGATCGATTTCAGATTCCCCTTTGCCAGCCCGGTGTGTGTGATCGATTTCAGATTCCCCTTTGCCAGCTCGGTGTGTGTGATCGATTTCAGATTCCCCTTTGCCAGCCCGGTGTGTGTGGTCAATTTCAGATCCTCCTTTGCCAGCCTGGTGTGTGTGAGCAATTTCAGATCCTCCTTTGCCAGCCTGGTGTGTGTGATCGATTTCAGATCCTCCTTTGCCAGCCTGGTGTGTGTGATCGATTTCAGATCCTCCTTTGCCAGCCCGGTGTGTGTGATCGATTTCAGATCCTCCTTTGCCAGCCCGGTGTGTGTGAGCGATTTCAGATCCTCCTTTGCCAGCCTGGTGTGTGTGAGCGATTTCAGATCCTCCTTTGCCAGCCTGGTGTGTGTGATCGATTTTAGATCCTCCTTTGCCAGCCCGGTATGTGTGTGATCGATTTCACATCCTCCTTTGCCAGCCCGGTGTGCGTGATCGATTTCAGATCCTCCTTTGCCAGCCCGGTGTGTGTGATCGATTTAAGATTCTCCTTTGCCAGTCCGGTGTGTGTGTGTTCGATTTCAGATTCTCCTTTGCAAGCCTGGTGTGTGTGTGATCGATTTCAGATTCCCCTTTGCCAGGCCAGTGTATGTTTCATCGATTTCAGATTCCCCTTTGCCAGCTCGGTGTGTGTGATCGATTTCAGATTCCCCTTTGCCACCCCGGTGTGTGTGATCGATTTCAGATTCCCCTTTGCCAGCCCGGTGCCTGTGTGATTGATTTCAGATTCCCCTTTGCCAGCCCGGTGTGTGATCGATTTCAGATCCTCCTTTGCCAGCCTGGTGTGTGTGATCGATTTCAGATCCTCCTTTGCCAGCCCGGTGTGTGTGATCGATTTTAGATCCTCCGTTGCCAGCCCGGTGTGTGTGATCGATTTCACATCCTCCTTTACCAGCCCGGTGTGTGTGATCGATTTCAGATCCTCCTTTGCCAGCCCGGTGTGTTTGATCGATTTCAGATTCCCCTTTGCCAGCCTGGTGTGTGTGTGATTGATTTCAGATTCCCTTTGCCAGCCCGGTGTGTGTGTGATCGATTTCAGATCCTGCTTTGCCAGCCCGGTGTGTGTGATTGATTTCAGATTCCCCTTTGCCAGCCCGGTGTGTGTGATCGATTTCAGATTCCCCTTTGCCAGCCCGGTGTGTGTGATCGATTTCAGATCCTCCTTTGCCAGCCTGGTGTGTGTGATCGAATTCAGATCCTCCTTTGCCAACCCGGTGTGTGTGTGATCGATTTTAGATCCTCCTTTGCCAGCCCGGTATGTGTGTGATCGATTTCACATCCTCCTTTGCCAGCCCGGTGTGTGTGATCGATTTCAGATCCTCCTTTGCCAGCCCGGTGTGTGTGATCGATTTAAGATTCTCCTTTGCCAGCCCGGTGTGTATGTGATCAATTTCTGATTCTCCTTTGACAGCCCGGTGTGTGTGTGATCAATGTCAGATTCCCCTTTGCCAGCCTGGTGTGTGTGATCGATTTCAGATTCCCCTTTGCCATCCCGTTTTATGAGATCGATTTCAGATTCCACTTTGCCAGCCCGGTGTGTGTGATTGATTTCAGATTCCCTTTGCCAGCCCGGTGTGTGTGATCGATTTCAGATTCCCCTTTCCCCGCCCGGTGTGTGTGATCGATTTCAGATCCTCCTTTGCCAGCCCGATGTGTGTGATCGATTTCAGATTCCCCTTTGCCAGCCCGGTGTGTGTGATTGATTTCAGATTCCCCTTTGCCAGCCCGGTGTGTGTGTGATCGATTTCAGATCCTCCTTTGCCAACCCGATGTGTGTGATCGATTTCAGATTCCCCTTTGCCAGCCCGGTGTGTGTGTGTGATCGATTTCAGATTCTCCTTTGCCAGCCCGATGTGTGTGTGATTGATTTCAGATTCTCCTTTGACAGCCCGGTGTGTGTGTGATCGATTTCAGATTCCCCTTTGCCAGCCCGGTGTGTGTGATCGATTTCAGATTCCCCTTTGCCAGCCCGGTGTGTGTGTGATTGATTTCAGATTCCCCTTTTCCAGCCCGGTGAGTGCGTGATCGATTTCAGATCCTCCTTTGCCAGCCCGGTGTGTGTGATCGATTTCAGACTCCCCTTTGCCAGCCCGGTGTGTGTGTGATTGATTTCCGATTCATCTTTGCCAGCCCGGTGTGTGTGTGATCGATTTCAGATTCCCCTTTGCCAGCCTGGTCTGTGTGATCAATTTCAGATTCCCCTTTGCCAGCCCGATGTGTGTGATCGATTTCAGATTCCCCTTTGCCAGCCCGGTGTGTGTGATCGATTTCAGATTCCCCTTTCCCAACCCGGTGTGTGTGAGATCGATTTCAGACTCTCCTTTGCCAGTCCGGTGTGTGTGTGATTGATTTCAGATTCCCCTTTGCCAGCCCGGTGTGTGAGTGATCGATTTCAGATTCCCCATTGCCAGCCCGGTGTGTGTGATCGATTTCATATCCTCCTTTGCCAGCCCGGTGTGTTTGATCGATTTCAGATCCTCCTTTGCCAGCCTGGTGTGTGTGTGTGATCGATTTCAGATTCCCCTTTGCCAGCTCGGTGTGAGTGATCGATTTCAGATTCCCCTTTGCCAGCTCGGTGTGTGTGATCGATTTCAGATTCCCCTTTGCCAGCCCGGTGTGTGTGATCAATTTCAGATACTCCTTTGCCAGCCCGGTGTGTGTGTGATCGATTTCAGATTCCCCTTTGCCAGCCCGGTGTGTGTGTGTGATCGATTTCACATCCTCCTTTGGCAGCCCGGTGTGTGTGATCGATTTCAGATCCTCCTTTGCAAGCCCGGTGTGTGTGATCGATTTAAGATTCCCCTTTGCCAGCCCGGTGTGTGTGTGATCAATGTCAGATTCCCCTTTGCCAGCCTGGTGTGTGTGATCGATTTCAGATTCCCCTTTGCCATCCCGTTTTATGAGATCGATTTAAGATTCTCCTTTGCCAGCCCGGTGCGTGTGTGATCAATGTCAGATTCCCCTTTGCCAGCCTGGTGTGTGTGATCGATTTCAGATTCCCCTTTGCCATCCCGTTTTATGAGATCGATTTCAGATTCCCCTTTGCCATCCCGTTTTATGAGATCGATTTCAGATTCCCTTTTCCCCGCCCGGTGTGTGTGATCGATTTCAGATTCTCCATTGCCAGCCCGGTGTGTGTGATTGATTTCAGATTCCCCTTTGCCAGCCCGGTGTGTGTGATCGATTTCAGATTCCCCTTTGCCAGCCCGGTGTGCGTGATCGATTTCAGATTCCCCTTTCCCCGCCCGGTGTGTGTGATCGATTTCAGATTCTCCATTGCCAGCCCGGTGCGTGTGTGGTCGATTTCAGATTCTCCTTTGCCAGCCCGGTGTGTGTGATCGATTTCAGATTCTCCTTTGCCAGCCTGGTGTGTTGTTGATCGATTTCAGATTCCCTTTGCCAGCCCGGTGTGTGTGATTGATTTCAGATTCCCCTTTGCCAGCCCGGTGTGTGTGATCGATTTCAGATTCCCCTTTGTCAGCCCGGTGTGCGTGATCGATTTCAGATTCCCCTTTCCCCGCCCGGTGTGTGTGATCGATTTCAGATTCTCCATTGCCAGCCCGGTGCGTGTGTGATCGATTTCAGATTCTCCTTTGCCAGCCCGGTGTGTGTGATCGATTTCAGATTCTCCTTTGCCAGCCTGGTGTGTTGTTGATCGATTTCAGATTCCCCTTTGCCAGCCCGGTGTGTTTGTGATCGATTTCACATTCCCCTTTGCCAGCCCGGTGTGTGTGATCGATTTCAGATTCTCCTTTGCCAGCCTGGTGTGTGTGTGATCGATTTCAGATTCCCCTTTCCCAACCCGGTGTGTGAGTGATTGATTTCAGATTCCCCTTTGCCAGCCCGGTGTGTGAGTGATCGATTTCAGATTCCCCATTGCCAGCCCGGTGTGTGTGATCGATTTCAGATCCTCCTTTGCCAGCCCGGTGTGTTTGATCGATTTCAGATCCTCCTTTGCCAGCCCGGTGTGTGTGATCGATTTCAGATCCTCCTTTGCCAGCCCGGTGTGTTTGATCGATTTCAGATCCTCCTTTGCCAGCCCAGTGTGTGTGATCGGTTTCAGATTCCCCTTTGCCAGCCCGGTGTGTGTGATCGATTTCAGATTCCCCTTTGCCAGCTCGGTGTGTGTGATCGATTTCAGATTCCCCTTTGCCAGCCCGGTGTGTGTGATCGATTTCAGATTCCCCTTTGCCAGCTCGGTGTGTGTGATCGATTTCAGATTCCCCTTTGCCAGCCCGGTGTGTGTGGTCAATTTCAGATCCTCCTTTGCCAGCCTGGTGTGTGTGAGCAATTTCAGATCCTCCTTTGCCAGCCTGGTGTGTGTGATCGATTTCAGATCCTCCTTTGCCAGCCTGGTGTGTGTGATCGATTTCAGATCCTCCTTTGCCAGCCCGGTGTGTGTGATCGATTTCAGATCCTCCTTTGCCAGCCCGGTGTGTGTGAGCGATTTCAGATCCTCCTTTGCCAGCCTGGTGTGTGTGAGCGATTTCAGATCCTCCTTTGCCAGCCTGGTGTGTGTGATCGATTTTAGATCCTCCTTTGCCAGCCCGGTATGTGTGTGATCGATTTCACATCCTCCTTTGCCAGCCCGGTGTGCGTGATCGATTTCAGATCCTCCTTTGCCAGCCCGGTGTGTGTGATCGATTTAAGATTCTCCTTTGCCAGTCCGGTGTGTGTGTGTTCGATTTCAGATTCTCCTTTGCCAGCCCGGTGTGTGTGATCGATTTAAGATTCTCCTTTGCCAGTCCGGTGTGTGTGTGTTCGATTTCAGATTCTCCTTTGCAAGCCTGGTGTGTGTGTGATCGATTTCAGATTCCCCTTTGCCAGGCCAGTGTATGTTTCATCGATTTCAGATTCCCCTTTGCCAGCTCGGTGTGTGTGATCGATTTCAGATTCCCCTTTGCCAGCCCGGTGTGTGTGATCGATTTCAGATTCCCCTTTGCCAGCCCGGTGCCTGTGTGATTGATTTCAGATTCCCCTTTGCCAGCCCGGTGTGTGTGATCGATTTCAGATCCTCCTTTGCCAGCCTGGTGTGTGTGATCGATTTCAGATCCTCCTTTGCCAGCCCGGTGTGTGTGATCGATTTTAGATCCTCCGTTGCCAGCCCGGTGTGTGTGATCGATTTCACATCCTCCTTTACCAGCCCGGTGTGTGTGATCGATTTCAGATCCTCCTTTGCCAGCCCGGTGTGTTTGATCGATTTCAGATTCCCCTTTGCCAGCCTGGTGTGTGTGTGATTGATTTCAGATTCCCTTTGCCAGCCCGGTGTGTGTGTGATCGATTTCAGATCCTGCTTTGCCAGCCCGGTGTGTGTGATTGATTTCAGATTCCCCTTTGCCAGCCCGGTGTGAGTGATCGATTTCAGATTCCCCTTTGCCAGCCCGGTGTGTGAGTGATCGATTTCAGATTCCCCATTGCCAGCCCGGTGTCTGTGATCGATTTCAGATCCTCCTTTGCCAGCCCGGTGTGTTTGATCGATTTCAGATCCTCCTTTGCCAGCCCGGTGTGTGTGTGATCTATTTCAGATTCCCCTTTGCCAGCCCGGTGTGAGTGATCGATTTCAGATTCCCCATTGCCAGCCCGGTGTGTGTGATCGATTTCAGATCCTCCTTTGCCAGCCCGCTGTGTTTGATCGATTTCAGATCCTCCTTTGCCAGCCCGGTGTGTGTGTGATCTATTTCAGATTCCCCTTTGCCAGCCCGGTGTGAGTGATCGATTTCAGATTCCCCATTGCCAGCCCGGTGTGTGTGATCGATTTCAGATCCTCCTTTGCCAGCCCGCTGTGTTTGATCGATTTCAGATCCTCCTTTGCCAGCCCGGTGTGTGTGATCGATTTCAGATCCTCCTTTGCCAGCCCGGTGTGTGTGATCGATTTAAGATTCTCCTTTGCCAGCCCGGTGTGTATGTGATCAATTTCTGATTCTCCTTTGACAGCCCGGTGTGTGTGTGATCAATGTCAGATTCCCCTTTGCCAGCCTGGTGTGTGTGATCGATTTCAGATTCCCCTTTGCCATCCCGTTTTATGAGATCGATTTCAGATTCCACTTTGCCAGCCCGGTGTGTGTGATTGATTTCAGATTCCCTTTGCCAGCCCGGTGTGTGTGATCGATTTCAGATTCCCCTTTCCCCGCCCGGTGTGTGTGATCGATTTCAGATCCTCCTTTGCCAGCCCGATGTGTGTGATCGATTTCAGATTCCCCTTTGCCAGCCCGGTGTGTGTGATTGATTTCAGATTCCCCTTTGCCAGCCCGGTGTGTGTGTGATCGATTTCAGATCCTCCTTTGCCAGCCCGGTGTGTGTGTGTGATCGATTTCAGATTCTCCTTTGCCAGCCCGATGTGTGTGTGATTGATTTCAGATTCTCCTTTGACAGCCCGGTGTGTGTGTGATCGATTTCAGATTCCCCTTTGCCAGCCTGGTGTGTGTGATCGATTTCAGATTCCCCTTTGCCAGCCCGGTGTGTGTGATCGATTTCAGATTCCCCTTTGCCAGCCCGGTGTGTGTGTGATTGATTTCAGATTCCCCTTTTCCAGCCCGGTGAGTGCGTGATCGATTTCAGATCCTCCTTTGCCAGCCCGATGTGTGTGTGATCAATTTCTGATTCTCCTTTGCGAGCCCGGTGTGTGTGTGATCGATTTCAGATTCCCCTTTGCCAGCCCGGTGTGTGTGATCGATTTCAGATTCCCCTTTGCTAGCCCGGTGTGTGTGAGCGATTTCAGATCCTCCTTTGCCAGCCTGGTGTGTGTGATCGATTTGAGATCCTCCTTTGCCATCCCGGTGTGTGTGTGATCGATTTCAGATTCTCCTTTGCCAGCCCGGTGTGTGTGTGATCGATTTCAGATTCTCCTTTGCCAGCCCGGTGTGTGTGTTCGATTTCAGATTCTCCTTTGCCAGCCCGGTGTGTGTGTTCGATTTCAGATTCTCCTTTGCAAGCCTGGTGTGTGTGTGATCGATTTCAGATTCCCCTTTGCCAGCCCGGTGTATGTTTCATCGATTTCAGATCCTCCTTTGCCAGCCAGGTGTGTGTGTGATCGATTTCAGATTCCCCTTTGCCAGCCCGGTGTGTGTGATCGATTTCAGATTCCCCTTTGCCAGCCCGGTGCCTGTGTGATCGATTTCAGATTCCCCTTTGCCAGCCCGGTGTGTGTGATCGATTTCAGATCCTCCTTTGCCAGCCTGGTGTGTGTGATCGATTTCAGATCCTCCTTTGCCAGCCCGGTGTGTGTGATCGATTTTAGATCCTCCGTTGCCAGCCCGTTGTGTGTGATCGATTTCACATCCACCTTTGCCAGCCCGGTGTGTTTGATCGATTTCAGATTCCCCTTTGCCAGCCTGGTGTGTGTGTGTGATCGATTTCAGATCCTCCTTTTCCAGCCCGGTGTGTGTGATTGATTTCAGATTCCCCTTTGCCAGCCCGGTGTGTGTGATCGATTTCAGATTCCCCTTTGTCAGCCCTGTGTGTGTGATCGATTTCAGATCCTCCTTTGCCAGCCTGGTGTGTGTGATCGATTTCAGATCCTCCTTTGCCAGCCTGCTGTGTGTGTTCGATTTTAGATCCTCCTTTGCCAGCCCGGTATGTGTGTGATCGATTTCACATCCTCCTTTGCCAGCCCGGTGTGAGTGATCGATTTCAGATTCCCCATTGCCAGCCCGGTGTGTGTGATCGATTTCAGATCCTCCTTTGCCAGCCCGGTGTGTTTGATCGATTTCAGATCCTCCTTTGCCAGCCCGGTGTGTGTGTGATCGATTTCAGATTCCCCTTTGCCAGCCCGGTGTGTGTGATCGATTTCAGATTCCCCTTTGCCAGCCCGGTGTGAGTGATCGATTTCAGATTCCCCTTTGCCAGCTCGGTGTGTTTGATCGATTTCAGATCCTCATTTGCCAGCCCGGTGTGTTTGATCGATTTCAGATCCTCCTTTGCCAGCCCGGTGTGTGTGTGATCGATTTCAGATTCCCCTTTGCCAGCCCGGTGTGAGTGATCGATTTCAGATTCCCCTTTGCCAGCCCGGTGTGTGTGAGTGATCGATTTCAGATTCCCCATTGCCAGCCCGGTGTCTGTGATCGATTTCAGATCCTCCTTTGCCAGCCCGGTGTGTTTGATCGATTTCAGATCCTCCTTTGCCAGCCCGGTGTGTGTGTGATCTATTTCAGATTCCCCTTTGCCAGCCCGGTGTGAGTGATCGATTTCAGATTCCCCATTGCCAGCCCGGTGTGTGTGATCGATTTCAGATCCTCCTTTGCCAGCCCGCTGTGTTTGATCGATTTCAGATCCTCCTTTGCCAGCCCGGTGTGTGTGATCGATTTCAGATTCCCCTTTGCCAGCCCGGTGTGAGTGATCGATTTCAGATTCCCCTTTGCCAGCCCGGTGTGAGTGATCGATTTCAGATTCCCCTTTGCCAGCTCAGTGTGTGTGATCGATTTCAGATTCCCCTTTGCCAGCCTGGTGTGTGTGATCAATTTCAGATTCCCCTTTGCCAGCCCGGTGTGTGTGTGATTGATTTCAGATTCTCCTTTGCCAGCCTGGTGTGTGTGTGATCGATTTCAGATTCTCCTTTGCCAGCCCGGTGTGTGTGTTCGATTTCAGATTCCCCTTTGCCAGCCCGGTGTGTGTGATCGATTTCAGATTCCCCTTTGCCAGCTCGGTGTGTGTGATCGATTTCAGATTCCCCTTTGCCAGCCCGGTGTGTGTGGTCAATTTCAGATCCTCCTTTGCCAGCCTGGTGTGTGTGAGCAATTTCAGATCCTCCTTTGCCAGCCTGGTGTGTGTGATCGATTTCAGATCCTCCTTTGCCAGCCTGGTGTGTGTGATCGATTTCAGATCCTCCTTTGCCAGCCCGGTGTGTGTGTGTTCGATTTCAGATTCTCCTTTGCAAGCCTTGTGTGTGTGTGTTCGATTTCAGATTCCCCTTTGCCAGGCCAGTGTATGTTTCATCGATTTCAGATTCCCCTTTGCCAGCTCGGTGTGTGTGATCGATTTCAGATTCCCCTTTGCCAGCCCGGTGTGTGTGATCGATTTCAGATCCTCCTTTGCCAGCCCGGTGTGTGTGATCGATTTTAGATCCTCCGTTGCCAGCCCGGTGTGTGTGATCGATTTCACATCCTCCTTTACCAGCCCGGTGTGTTTGATCGATTTCAGATTCCCCTTTGCCAGTCCGGTGTGTGTGTGTTCGATTTCAGATTCTCCTTTGCAAGCCTTGTGTGTGTGTGTTCGATTTCAGATTCCCCTTTGCCAGGCCAGTGTATGTTTCATCGATTTCAGATTCCCCTTTGCCAGCTCGGTGTGTGTGATCGATTTCAGATTCCCCTTTGCCAGCCCGGTGTGTGTGATCGATTTCAGATCCTCCTTTGCCAGCCCGGTGTGTGTGATCGATTTTAGATCCTCCGTTGCCAGCCCGGTGTGTGTGATCGATTTCACATCCTCCTTTACCAGCCCGGTGTGTTTGATCGATTTCAGATTCCCCTTTGCCAGCCTGGTGTGTGTGTGATCGATTTCAGATTCCCTTTGCCAGCCCGGTGTGTGTGTGATCGATTTCAGATCCTGCTTTGCCAGCCCGGTGTGTGTGATTGATTTCAGATTCCCCTTTGCCAGCCCGGTGTGTGTGATCGATTTCAGATTCCCCTTTGCCAGCACGGTGTGTGTGATCGATTTCAGATCCTCCTTTGCCAGCCTGGTGTGTGTGATCGATTTCAGATCCTCCTTTGCCAACCCGGTGTGTGTGATCGATTTTTGATCCTCCTTTGCCAGCCCAGTATGTGTGTGATCGATTTCACATCCTCCTTTGCCAGCACAGTGTGTGTGATCGATTTCAGATCCTCCTTTGCCAGCCCGGTGTGTGTGATCGATTTAAGATTCTCCTTTGCCAGCCCGGTGTGTATGTGATCAATTTCTGATTCTCCTTTGACAGCCCGGTGTGTGTGTGATCAATGTCAGATTCCCCTTTGCCAGCCTGGTGTGTGTGATCGATTTCAGATTCCCCTTTGCCATCCCGTTTTATGAGATCGATTTCAGATTCCACTTTGCCAGCCCGGTGTGTGTGATTGATTTCAGATTCCCTTTGCCAGCCCGGTGTGTGTGATCGATTTCAGATTCCCCTTTCCCCACCCGGTGTGTGTGATCGATTTCAGATCCTCCTTTGCCAGCCCGATGTGTGTGATCGATTTCAGATTCCCCTTTGCCAGCCCGGTGTGTGTGATTGATTTCAGATTCCCCTTTGCCAGCCCGGTGTGTGTGTGATCGATTTCAGATCCTCCTTTGCCAACCCGATGTGTGTGATCGATTTCAGATTCCCCTTTGCCAGCCCGGTGTGTGTGTGTGATCGATTTCAGATTCTCCTTTGCCAGCCCGATGTGTGTGTGATTGATTTCAGATTCTCCTTTGACAGCCCGGTGTGTGTGTGATCGATTTCAGATTCCCCTTTGCCAGCCTGGTGTGTGTGATCGATTTCAGATTCCCCTTTGCCAGCCCGGTGTGTGTGATCGATTTCAGATCCTCCTTTGCCAGCCTGGTGTGTGTGATCGATTTCAGATCCTCCTTTGCCAGCCCGGTGTGTGTGATCGATTTTAGATCCTCCGTTGCCAGCCCGTTGTGTGTGATCGATTTCACATCCACCTTTGCCAGCCCGGTGTGTTTGATCGATTTCAGATTCCCCTTTGCCAGCCTGGTGTGTGTGTGATCGATTTCAGATTCCCTTTGCCAGCCTGGTGTGTGTGTGTGATCGATTTCAGATCCTCCTTTTCCAGCCCGGTGTGTGTGATTGATTTCAGATTCCCCTTTGCCAGCCCGGTGTGTGTGATCGATTTCAGATTCCCCTTTGTCAGCCCTGTGTGTGTGATCGATTTCAGATCCTCCTTTGCCAGCCTGGTGTGTGTGATCGATTTCAGATCCTCCTTTGCCAGCCTGCTGTGTGTGTTCGATTTTAGATCCTCCTTTGCCAGCCCGGTATGTGTGTGATCGATTTCACATCCTCCTTTGCCAGCCCGGTGTGAGTGATCGATTTCAGATTCCCCATTGCCAGCCCGGTGTGTGTGATCGATTTCAGATCCTCCTTTGCCAGCCCGGTGTGTTTGATCGATTTCAGATCCTCCTTTGCCAGCCCGGTGTGTGTGTGTGATCGATTTCAGATTCCCCTTTGCCAGCCCGGTGTGTGTGATCGATTTCAGATTCCCCTTTGCCAGCCCGGTGTGAGTGATCGATTTCAGATTCCCCTTTGCCAGCTCGGTGTGTTTGATCGATTTCAGATCCTCCTTTGCCAGCCCGGTGTGTTTGATCGATTTCAGATCCTCCTTTGCCAGCCCGGTGTGTGTGTGATCGATTTCAGATTCCCCTTTGCCAGCCCGGTGTGAGTGATCGATTTCAGATTCCCCTTTGCCAGCCCGGTGTGTGAGTGATCGATTTCAGATTCCCCATTGCCAGCCCGGTGTCTGTGATCGATTTCAGATCCTCCTTTGCCAGCCCGGTGTGTTTGATCGATTTCAGATCCTCCTTTGCCAGCCCGGTGTGTGTGTGATCTATTTCAGATTCCCCTTTGCCAGCCCGGTGTGAGTGATCGATTTCAGATTCCCCATTGCCAGCCCGGTGTGTGTGATCGATTTCAGATCCTCCTTTGCCAGCCCGCTGTGTTTGATCGATTTCAGATCCTCCTTTGCCAGCCCGGTGTGTGTGATCGATTTCAGATTCCCCTTTGCCAGCCCGGTGTGAGTGATCGATTTCAGATTCCCCTTTGCCAGCCCGGTGTGAGTGATCGATTTCAGATTCCCCTTTGCCAGCTCAGTGTGTGTGATCGATTTCAGATTCCCCTTTGCCAGCCTGGTGTGTGTGATCAATTTCAGATTCCCCTTTGCCAGCCCGGTGTGTGTGTGATTGATTTCAGATTCTCCTTTGCCAGCTCGGTGTGTGTGGTCAATTTCAGATCCTCCTTTGCCAGCCTGGTGTGTGTGAGCAATTTCAGATCCTCCTTTGCCAGCCTGGTGTGTGTGATCGATTTCAGATCCTCCTTTGCCAGCCTGGTGTGTGTGATCGATTTCAGATCCTCCTTTGCCAGCCCGGTGTGTGTGATCGATTTCAGATCCTCCTTTGCCAGCCTGGTGTGTGTGAGCGATTTCAGATCCTCCTTTGCCAGCCTGGTGTGTGTGAGCGATTTCAGATCCTCCTTTGCCAGCCTGGTGTGTGTGATCGATTTTAGATCCTCCTTTGCCAGCCCGGTATGTGTGTGATCGATTTCACATCCTCCTTTGCCAGCCCGGTGTGCGTGATCGATTTCAGATCCTCCTTTGCCAGCCCGGTGTGTGTGATCGATTTAAGATTCTCCTTTGCCAGTCCGGTGTGTTTGTGTTCGATTTCAGATTCTCCTTTGCAAGCCTTGTGTGTGTGTGTTCGATTTCAGATTCCCCTTTGCCAGGCCAGTGTATGTTTCATCGATTTCAGATTCCCCTTTGCCAGCTCGGTGTGTGTGATCGATTTCAGATTCCCCTTTGCCAGCCCGGTGTGTGTGATCGATTTCAGATCCTCCTTTGCCAGCCCGGTGTGTGTGATCGATTTTAGATCCTCCGTTGCCAGCCCGGTGTGTGTGATCGATTTCACATCCTCCTTTACCAGCCCGGTGTGTTTGATCGATTTCAGATTCCCCTTTGCCAGCCTGGTGTGTGTGTGATCGATTTCAGATTCCCTTTGCCAGCCCGGTGTGTGTGTGATCGATTTCAGATCCTGCTTTGCCAGCCCGGTGTGTGTGATTGATTTCAGATTCCCCTTTGCCAGCCCGGTGTGTGTGATCGATTTCAGATTCCCCTTTGCCAGCACGGTGTGTGTGATCGATTTCAGATCCTCCTTTGCCAGCCTGGTGTGTGTGATCGATTTCAGATCCTCCTTTGCCAACCCGGTGTGTGTGATCGATTTTTGATCCTCCTTTGCCAGCCCAGTATGTGTGTGATCGATTTCACATCCTCCTTTGCCAGCCCGGTGTGTGTGATCGATTTCAGATCCTCCTTTGCCAGCCCGGTGTGTGTGATCGATTTAAGATTCTCCTTTGCCAGCCCGGTGTGTATGTGATCAATTTCTGATTCTCCTTTGACAGCCCGGTGTGTGTGTGATCAATGTCAGATTCCCCTTTGCCAGCCTGGTGTGTGTGATCGATTTCAGATTCCCCTTTGCCATCCCGTTTTATGAGATCGATTTCAGATTCCACTTTGCCAGCCCGGTGTGTGTGATTGATTTCAGATTCCCTTTGCCAGCCCGGTGTGTGTGATCGATTTCAGATTCCCCTTTCCCCACCCGGTGTGTGTGATCGATTTCAGATCCTCCTTTGTCAGCCCGATGTGTGTGATCGATTTCAGATTCCCCTTTGCCAGCCCGGTGTGTGTGATTGATTTCAGATTCCCCTTTGCCAGCCCGGTGTGTGTGTGATCGATTTCAGATCCTCCTTTGCCAACCCGATGTGTGTGATCGATTTCAGATTCCCCTTTGCCAGCCCGGTGTGTGTGTGTGATCGATTTCAGATTCTCCTTTGCCAGCCCGATGTGTGTGTGATTGATTTCAGATTCTCCTTTGACAGCCCGGTGTGTGTGTGATCGATTTCAGATTCCCCTTTGCCAGCCTGGTGTGTGTGATCGATTTCAGATTCCCCTTTGCCAGCCCGGTGTGTGTGATCGATTTCAGATTCCCCTTTGCCAGCCCGGTGTGTGTGTGATTGATTTCAGATTCCCCTTTTCCAGCCCGGTGAGTGCGTGATCGATTTCAGATCCTCCTTTGCCAGCCCGATGTGTGTGTGATCAATTTCTGATTCTCCTTTGCGAGCCCGGTGTGTGTGTGAGCGATTTCAGATCCTCCTTTGCCAGCCTGGTGTGTGTGATCGATTTCAGATCCTCCTTTGCCATCCCGGTGTGTGTGTGATCGATTTCAGATTCTCCTTTGCCAGCCCGGTGTGTGTGTGATCGATTTCAGATTCTCCTTTGCCAGCCCGGTGTGTGTGTTCGATTTCAGATTCTCATTTGCCAGCCCGGTGTGTGTGTTCGATTTCAGATTCTCCTTTGCAAGCCTGGTGTGTGTGTGATCGATTTCAGATTCCCCTTTGCCAGCCCGGTGTATGTTTCATCGATTTCAGATCCTCCTTTGCCAGCCAGGTGTGTGTGTGATCGATTTCAGATTCCCCTTTGCCAGCCCGGTGTGTGTGATCGATTTCAGATTCCCCTTTGCCAGCCCGGTGCCTGTGTGATCGATTTCAGATTCCCCTTTGCCAGCCCGGTGTGTGTGATCGATTTCAGATCCTCCTTTGCCAGCCTGGTGTGTGTGATCGATTTCAGATCCTCCTTTGCCAGCCCAGTGTGTGTGATCGATTTTAGATCCTCCGTTGCCAGCCCGTTGTGTGTGATCGATTTCACATCCACCTTTGCCAGCCCGGTGTGTTTGATCGATTTAAGATTCCCCTTTGCCAGCCTGGTGTGTGTGTGATCGATTTCAGATTCCCTTTGCCAGCCCGGTGTGTGTGTGTGATCGATTTCAGATCCTCCTTTTCCAGCCCGGTGTGTGTGATTGATTTCAGATTCCCCTTTGCCAGCCCGGTGTGTGTGATCGATTTCAGATTCCCCTTTGCCAGCCCTGTGTGTGTGATCGATTTCAGATCCTCCTTTGCCAGCCTGGTGTGTGTGATCGATTTCAGATCCTCCTTTGCCAGCCTGCTGTGTGTGATCGATTTTAGATCCTCCTTTGCCAGCCCGGTATGTGTGTGATCGATTTCACATCCTCCTTTGCCAGCCCGGTGTGAGTGATCGATTTCAGATTCCCCATTGCCAGCCCGGTGTGTGTGATCGATTTCAGATCCTCCTTTGCCAGCCCGGTGTGTTTGATCGATTTCAGATCCTCCTTTGCCAGCCCGGTGTGTGTGTGATCGATTTCAGATTCCCCTTTGCCAGCCCGGTGTGTGTGATCGATTTCAGATTCCCCTTTGCCAGCCCGGTGTGAGTGATCGATTTCAGATTCCCCTTTGCCAGCTCGGTGTGTTTGATCGATTTCAGATCCTCCTTTGCCAGCCCGGTGTGTTTGATCGATTTCAGATCCTCCTTTGACAGCCCGGTGTGTGTGTGATCGATTTCAGATTCCCCTTTGCCAGCCCGGTGTGTGAGTGATCGATTTCAGATTCCCCATTGCCAGCCGGTGTCTGTGATCGATTTCAGATCCTCCTTTGCCAGCCCGGTGTGTTTGATCGATTTCAGATCCTCCTTTGCCAGCCCGGTGTGTGTGTGATCTATTTCAGATTCCCCTTTGCCAGCCCGGTGTGAGTGATCGATTTCAGATTCCCCATTGCCAGCCCGGTGTGTGTGATCGATTTCAGATCCTCCTTTGCCAGCCCGCTGTGTTTGATCGATTTCAGATCCTCCTTTGCCAGCCCGGTGTGTGTGATCGATTTCAGATTCCCCTTTGCCAGCCCGGTGTGAGTGATCGATTTCAGATTCCCCTTTGCCAGCCCGGTGTGAGTGATCGATTTCCGATTCCCCTTTGCCAGCTCAGTGTGTGTGATCGATTTCAGATTCCCCTTTGCCAGCCTGGTGTGTGTGATCAATTTCAGATTCCCCTTTGCCAGCCCGGTGTGTGTGTGATTGATTTCAGATTCTCCTTTGCCAGCCTGGTGTGTGTGTGATCGATTTCAGATTCTCCTTTGCCAGCCCGGTGTGTGTGTTCGATTTCAGATTCTCCTTTGCCAGCCCGGTGTGTGTGTTCGATTTCAGATTCTCCTTTGCAAGCCTGGTGTGTGTGTGATCGATTTCAGATTCCCCTTTGCCAGGCCGGTGTATGTTTCATCGATTTCAGATCCTCCTTTGCCAGCTCGGTGTATGTGATCGATTTCAGATTCCCCTTTGCCAGCCCGGTGTGTGTGATCGATTTCAGATTCCCCTTTGCCAGCCCGGTGCCTGTGTGATCGATTTCAGATTCCCCTTTGCCAGCCCGGTGTGTGTGATCGATTTCAGATCCTCCTTTGCCAGCCTGGTGTGTGTGATCGATTTCAGATCCTCCTTTGCCAGCCCGGTGTGTGTGATCGATTTTAGATCCTCCGTTGCCAGCCCGGTGTGTGTGATCGATTTCACATCCTCCTTTGCCAGCCCGGTGTGTGTGATCGATTTCAGATCCTCCTTTGCCAGCCCGGTGTGTTTGATCGATTTCAGATTCCCCTTTGCCAGCCTGGTGTGTGTGTGATCGATTTCAGATTCCCTTTGCCAGCCCGGTGTGTGTGTGATCGATTTCAGATTCTGCTTTGCCAGCCTGGTGTGTGTGATTGATTTCAGATTCCCCTTTGCCAGCCCGGTGTGTGTGATCGATTTCAGATTCCCCTTTGCCAGCCCGGTGTGTGTGATCGATTTCAGATCCTCCTTTGCCAGCCCGGTGTGTGTGATCGATTTCAGATTCCCCTTTGCCAGCCCGGTGCCTGTGTGATCGATTTCAGATTCCCCTTTGCCAGCCCGGTGTGTGTGATCGATTTCAGATCCTCCTTTGCCAGCCTGGTGTGTGTGATCGATTTCAGATCCTCCTTTGCCAGCCCGGTGTGTGTGATCGATTTTAGATCCTCCGTTGCCAGCCCGGTGTGTGTGATCGATTTCACATCCTCCTTTGCCAGCCCGGTGTGTGTGATCGATTTCAGATCCTCCTTTGCCAGCCCGGTGTGTTTGATCGATTTCAGATTCCCCTTTGCCAGCCTGGTGTGTGTGTGATCGATTTCAGATTCCCTTTGCCAGCCCGGTGTGTGTGTGATCGATTTCAGATTCTGCTTTGCCAGCCCGGTGTGTGTGATTGATTTCAGATTCCCCTTTGCCAGCCCGGTGCCTGTGTGATCGATTTCAGATTCCCCTTTGCCAGCCCGGTGTGTGTGATCGATTTCAGATCCTCCTTTGCCAGCCTGGTGTGTGTGATCGATTTCAGATCCTCCTTTGCCAACCCGGTGTGTGTGTGATCGATTTTAGATCCTCCTTTGCCAGCCCGGTATGTGTGTGATCGATTTCACATCCTCCTTTGCCAGCCCGGTGTGTGTGATCGATTTCAGATCCTCCTTTGCCAGCCCGGTGTGTGTGATCGATTTAAGATTCTCCTTTGCCAGCCCGGTGTGTATGTGATCAATTTCTGATTCTCCTTTGACAGCCCGGTGTGTGTGTGATCAATGTCAGATTCCCCTTTGCCAGCCTGGTGTGTGTGATCGATTTCAGATTCCCCTTTGCCATCCCGTTTTATGAGATCGATTTCAGATTCCACTTTGCCAGCCCGGTGTGTGTGATTGATTTCAGATTCCCTTTGCCAGCCCGGTGTGTGTGATCGATTTCAGATTCCCCTTTCCCCGCCCGGTGTGTGTGATCGATTTCAGATCCTCCTTTGCCAGCCCGATGTGTGTGATCGATTTCAGATTCCCCTTTGCCAGCCCGGTGTGTGTGATTGATTTCAGATTCCCCTTTGCCAGCCCGGTGAGTGCGTGATCGATTTCAGATCCTCCTTTGCCAGCCCGATGTGTGTGATCAATTTCAGATTCCCCTTTTCCAGCCCTGTGTGTGTGATCGATTTCAGATTCCCCTTTGCCAGCCCGGTGTGTGTGTGATCGATTTCAGATCCTCCTTTGCCAACCCGATGTGTGTGATCGATTTCAGATTCCCCTTTGCCAGCCCGGTGTGTGTGTGATCGATTTCAGATTCTCCTTTGCCAGCCCGATGTGTGTGTGATTGATTTCAGATTCCCCTTTTACAGCCCGGTGTGTGTGTGATCGATTTCGGATTCCCCTTTGCCAGCCCGGTGAGTGCGTGATCGATTTCAGATCCTCCTTTGCCAGCCCGGTGTGTGTGAGCGATTTCAGATCCTCCTTTGCCAGCCTGGTGTGTGTGATCGATTTCAGATCCTCCTTTGCCATCCCGGTGTGTGTGTGATCGATTTCAGATTCTCCTTTGCCAGCCCGGTGTGTGTGTGATCGATTTCAGATTCTCCTTTGCCAGCCTGGTGTGTGAGTTCGATTTCAGATTCTCCTTTGCCAGCCCGGTGTGTGTGTTCGATTTCAGATTCTCCTTTGCAAGCCTGGTGTGTGTGTGATCGATTTCAGATTCCCCTTTGCCAGGCCGGTGTATGTTTCATCGATTTCAGATCCTCCTTTGCCAGCCAGGTATGTGTGTGATCGATTTCAGATTCCCCTTTGCCAGCCCGGTGTTTGTGATCGATTTCAGATTCCCCTTTGCCAGCCCGGTGCCTGTGTGATCGATTTCAGATTCCCCTTTGCCAGCCCGGTGTGTGTGATCGATTTCAGATCCTCCTTTGCCAGCCTGGTGTGTGTGATCGATTTCAGATCCTCCTTTGCCAGCCCGATGTGTGTGATCGATTTTAGATCCTCCGTTGCCAGCCCGGTGTGTGTGATCGATTTCACATCCTCCTTTGCCAGCCCGGTGTGTGTGATCGATTTCAGATCCTCCTTTGCCAGCCCGGTGTGTTTGATCGATTTCAGATTCCCCTTTGCCAGCCTGGTGTGTGTGTGATCGATTTCAGATTCCCTTTGCCAGCCCGGTGTGTGTGTGATCGATTTCAGATCCTCCTTTGCCAGCCCGGTGTGTGTGATTGATTTCAGATTCCCCTTTGCCAGCCCGGTGTGTGT
Source organism: Chiloscyllium plagiosum (assembly GCF_037043375.1). Classification (NCBI taxonomy): domain Eukaryota; kingdom Metazoa; phylum Chordata; class Chondrichthyes; order Orectolobiformes; family Hemiscylliidae; genus Chiloscyllium; species Chiloscyllium plagiosum. Next base: position 48,635,639 of record NW_028270173.1, read on the forward strand.
GATCGATTTCAGATTCCCCTTTGCCAGCCTGGTGTGTGTGTGATCGATTTCAGATTCCCCTTTGCCAGCCTGGTGTGTGTGTGATCGATTTCAGATTCCCCTTTGCCAGCCCTGTGTGTGTGATCGATTTCAGATCCTCCTTTGCCAGCCTGGTGTGTGTGATCGATTTCAGATCCTCCTTTGCCAGCCTGGTGTGTGTGATCGATTTTAGATACTCCTTTGCCAGCCCGGTATGTGTGTGATCGATTTCACATCCTCCTTTGCCAGCCCGGTGTGTCTGATCGATTTCAGATTCCCCTTTGCCAGCCCGGTGTGTGTGTGATCGATTTCAGATCCTGCTTTGCCAACCCGATGTGTGTGATCGATTTCAGATTCCCCTTTGCCAGCCAGTGTGTGTGTGATCGATTTCAGATTCTCCTTTGCCAGCCCGATGTGTGTGTGATTGATTTCAGATTCCCCTTTGACAGCCCGGTGTGTGTGTGATCGATTTCAGATTCCCCTTTGCCAGCCCGGTGAGTGCGTGATCGATTTCAGATCCTCCTTTGCCAGCCCGGTGTGTGTGAGCGATTTCAGATCCTCCTTTGCCAGCCTGGTGTGTGTGATCGATTTCAGATCCTCCTTTGCCATCTCGGTGTGTGTGTGATCGATTTCAGATTCTCCTTTGCCAGCCCGGTGTGTGTGTGATCGATTTCAGATTCTCCTTTGCCAACCCGGTGTGTGAGTTCGATTTCAGATTCTCCTTTGCCAGCCCGGTATGTGTGTTCGATTTCAGATTCTCCTTTGCAAGCCTGGTGTGTGTGTGATCGATTTCAGATTCCCCTTTGCCAGGCCGGTGTATGTGATCGATTTCAGATTCCCCTTTGCCAGCCCGGTGCCTGTGTGATCGATTTCAGATTCCCCTTTGCCAGCCCGGTGTGTGTGATCGATTTCAGATCCTCCTTTGCCAGCCCGGTGTGTGTGATCGATTTCAGATCCTCCTTTGCCAGCCCGATGTGTGTGATCGATTTTAGATCCTCCGTTGCCAGCCCGGTGTGTGTGATCGATTTCACATCCTCCTTTGCCAGCCCGGTGTGTGTGATCGATTTCAGATCCTCCTTTGCCAGCCTGGTGTGTTTGATCGATTTCAGATTCCCCTTTGCCAGCCTGGTGTGTGTGTGATCGATTTCAGATTCCCTTTGCCAGCCCGGTGTGTGTGTGATCGATTTCAGATCCTCCTTTGCCAGCCCGGTGTGTGTGATTGATTTCAGATTCCCCTTTGCCAGCCCGGTGTGTGTGATCGATTTCAGATTCCCCTTTGCCAGCCTGGTGTGTGTGTGATCGATTTCAGATTCCCCTTTGCCAGCCCGGTGTGTGTGTGATCGATTTCAGATTCCCCTTTGCCAGCCCTGTGTGTGTGATCGATTTCAGATCCTCCTTTGCCAGCCTGGTGTGTGTGATCGATTTCTGATCCTCCTTTGCCAGCCCGGTGTGTGTGATCGATTTTAGATACTCCTTTGCCAGCCCGGTATGTGTGTGATCGATTTCACATCCTCCTTTGCCAGCCCGGTGTGTGTGATCGATTTCAGATCCTCCTTTGCCAGCCCGGTGTGTGTGATCGATTTAAGATTCTCCTTTGCCAGCCCGGTGTGTATGTGATCAATTTCTGATTCTCCTTTGACAGCCCGGTGTGTGTGTGATCAATGTCAGATTCCCCTTTGCCAGCCTGGTGTGTGTGATCGATTTCAGATTCCCTTTTGCCATCCCGTTTTATGAGATCGATTTCAGATTCCACTTTGCCAGCCCGGTGTGTGTGATTGATTTCAGATTCCCTTTGCCAGCTCGGTGTGTGTGATCGATTTCAGATTCCCCTTTCCCCGCCCAGTGTGTGTGATCGATTTCAGATCCTCCTTTGCCAGCCCGATGTGTGTGATCGATTTCAGATTCCCCTTTGCCAGCCCGGTGTGTGTGTGATTGATTTCAGATTCCCCTTTGCCAGCCCGGTGAGTGCGTGATCGATTTCAGATCCTCCTTTGCCAGCCCGATGTGTGTGATCAATTTCAGATTCCCCTTTGCCAGCCCGGTGTGTGTGATCGAATTCAGATTCCCCTTTGCCAGCCCGGTGTGTGAGTGATCGATTTCAGATCCTCCTTTGCCAACCCGATGTGTGTGATCGATTTCAGATTCCCCTTTGCCAGCCCGGTGTGTGTGTGATCGATTTCAGATTCCCCTTTCCCAACCCGGTGTGTGTGAGATCGATTTCAGACTCCCCTTTGCCAGTCCGGTGTGTGTGTGATTGATTTCAGATTCCCCTTTGCCAGCCCGGTGTGTGAGTGATCGATTTCAGATTCCCCATTGCCAGCCCGGTGTGTGTGATCGATTTCAGATCCTCCTTTGCCAGCCCGGTGTGTTTGATCGATTTCAGATCCTCCTTTGCCAGCCCGGTGTGTGCGTGACCGATTGCAGATTCCCCTTTGCCAGCCCGGTGTGAGTGATCGATTTCAGATTCCCCTTTGCCAGCTCGGTGTGTGTGATCAATTTCAGATCCCCCTTTGCCAGCCCGGTGTGTGTGATCAATTTCAGATCCTCCTTTTCCAGCCCGGTGTGTGTGTGATCGATTTCAGATTCCCCTTTGCCAGCCCGGTGTGTGTGTGATTGATTTCAGATTCCCCTTTGCCAGCCTGGTGTGTGTGATCGATTTCACATCCTCCTTTGCCAGCCCGGTGTGTGTGATCGATTTCAGATCCTCCTTTGCCAGCCCTCTGTGTGTGATCGATTTAAGATTCTCCTTTGCCAGCCCGGTGTGTGTGTGATCAATTTCTGATTCTCCTTTGCCAGCCCGGTGTGTGTGTGAGATCAATGTCAGATTCCACTTTGCCAGCCTGGTGTGTGTGATCGATTTCAGATTCCCCTTTGCCATCCCGTTTTATGAGATCGATTTCAGATTCCACTTTGCCAGCCCGGTGTGTGTGATCGATTTCAGATTCTCCTTTGCCAGCCCGGTGTGTGTGTTCGATTTCAGATTCTCCTTTGCAAGCCTGGTGTGTGTGTGATCGATTTCAGATTCCCCTTTGCCAGGCCGGTGTATGTTTCATCGATTTCAGATCCTCCTTTGCCAGCCAGGTATGTGTGTGATCGATTTCAGATTCCCCTTTGCCAGCCCGGTGTTTGTGATCGATTTCAGATTCCCCTTTGCCAGCCCGGTGCCTGTGTGATCGATTTCAGATTCCCCTTTGCCAGCCCGGTGTGTGTGATCGATTTCAGATCCTCCTTTGCCAGCCTGGTGTGTGTGATCGATTTCAGATCCTCCTTTGCCAGCCCGATGTGTGTGATCGATTTTAGATCCTCCGTTGCCAGCCCGGTGTGTGTGATCGATTTCACATCCTCCTTTGCCAGCCCGGTGTGTGTGATCGATTTCAGATCCTCCTTTGCCAGCCCGGTGTGTTTGATCGATTTCAGATTCCCCTTTGCCAGCCTGGTGTGTGTGTGATCGATTTCAGATTCCCTTTGCCAGCCCGGTGTGTGTGTGATCGATTTCAGATCCTCCTTTGCCAGCCCGGTGTGTGTGATTGATTTCAGATTCCCCTTTGCCAGCCCGGTGTGTGTGATCGATTTCAGATTCCCCTTTGCCAGCCTGGTGTGTGTGTGATCGATTTCAGATTCCCCTTTGCCAGCCTGGTGTGTGTGTGATCGATTTCAGATTCCCCTTTGCCAGCCCTGTGTGTGTGATCGATTTCAGATCCTCCTTTGCCAGCCTGGTGTGTGTGATCGATTTCAGATCCTCCTTTGCCAGCCTGGTGTGTGTGATCGATTTTAGATACTCCTTTGCCAGCCCGGTATGTGTGTGATCGATTTCACATCCTCCTTTGCCAGCCCGGTGTGTCTGATCGATTTCAGATTCCCCTTTGCCAGCCCGGTGTGTGTGTGATCGATTTCAGATCCTGCTTTGCCAACCCGATGTGTGTGATCGATTTCAGATTCCCCTTTGCCAGCCAGTGTGTGTGTGATCGATTTCAGATTCTCCTTTGCCAGCCCGATGTGTGTGTGATTGATTTCAGATTCCCCTTTGACAGCCCGGTGTGTGTGTGATCGATTTCAGATTCCCCTTTGCCAGCCCGGTGAGTGCGTGATCGATTTCAGATCCTCCTTTGCCAGCCCGGTGTGTGTGAGCGATTTCAGATCCTCCTTTGCCAGCCTGGTGTGTGTGATCGATTTCAGATCCTCCTTTGCCATCCCGGTGTGTGTGTGATCGATTTCAGATTCTCCTTTGCCAGCCCGGTGTGTGTGTGATCGATTTCAGATTCTCCTTTGCCAGCCCGGTGTGTGAGTTCGATTTCAGATTCTCCTTTGCCAGCCCGGTATGTGTGTTCGATTTCAGATTCTCCTTTGCAAGCCTGGTGTGTGTGTGATCGATTTCAGATTCCCCTTTGCCAGGCCGGTGTATGTGATCGATTTCAGATTCCCCTTTGCCAGCCCGGTGCCTGTGTGATCGATTTCAGATTCCCCTTTGCCAGCCCGGTGTGTGTGATCGATTTCAGATCCTCCTTTGCCAGCCTGGTGTGTGTGATCGATTTCAGATCCTCCTTTGCCAGCCCGATGTGTGTGATCGATTTTAGATCCTCCGTTGCCAGCCCGGTGTGTGTGATCGATTTCACATCCTCCTTTGCCAGCCCGGTGTGTGTGATCGATTTCAGATCCTCCTTTGCCAGCCCGGTGTGTTTGATCGATTTCAGATTCCCCTTTGCCAGCCTGGTGTGTGTGTGATCGATTTCAGATTCCCTTTGCCAGCCCGGTGTGTGTGTGATCGATTTCAGATCCTCCTTTGCCAGCCCGGTGTGTGTGATTGATTTCAGATTCCCCTTTGCCAGCCCGGTGTGTGTGATCGATTTCAGATTCCCCTTTGCCAGCCTGGTGTGTGTGTGATCGATTTCAGATTCCCCTTTGCCAGCCCGGTGTGTGTGTGATCGATTTCAGATTCCCCTTTGCCAGCCCTGTGTGTGTGATCGATTTCAGATCCTCCTTTGCCAGCCTGGTGTGTGTGATCGATTTCTGATCCTCCTTTGCCAGCCTGGTGTGTGTGATCGATTTTAGATACTCCTTTGCCAGCCCGGTATGTGTGTGATCGATTTCACATCCTCCTTTGCCAGCCCGGTGTGTGTGATCGATTTCAGATCCTCCTTTGCCAGCCCGGTGTGTGTGATCGATTTAAGATTCTCCTTTGCCAGCCCGGTGTGTATGTGATCAATTTCTGATTCTCCTTTGACAGCCCGGTGTGTGTGTGATCAATGTCAGATTCCCCTTTGCCAGCCTGGTGTGTGTGATCGATTTCAGATTCCCTTTTGCCATCCCGTTTTATGAGATCGATTTCAGATTCCACTTTGCCAGCCCGGTGTGTGTGATTGATTTCAGATTCCCTTTGCCAGCTCGGTGTGTGTGATCGATTTCAGATTCCCCTTTCCCCGCCCAGTGTGTGTGATCGATTTCAGATCCTCCTTTGCCAGCCCGATGTGTGTGATCGATTTCAGATTCCCCTTTGCCAGCCCGGTGTGTGTGTGATTGATTTCAGATTCCCCTTTGCCAGCCCGGTGAGTGCGTGATCGATTTCAGATCCTCCTTTGCCAGCCCGATGTGTGTGATCAATTTCAGATTCCCCTTTGCCAGCCCGGTGTGTGTGATCGATTTCAGATTCCCCTTTGCCAGCCCGGTGTGTGTGTGATCGATTTCAGATCCTCCTTTGCCAACCCGATGTGTGTGATCGATTTCAGATTCCCCTTTGCCAGCCCGGTGTGTGTGTGATCGATTTCAGATTCCCCTTTCCCAACCCGGTGTGTGTGAGATCGATTTCAGACTCCCCTTTGCCAGTCCGGTGTGTGTGTGATTGATTTCAGATTCCCCTTTGCCAGCCCGGTGTGTGAGTGATCGATTTCAGATTCCCCATTGCCAGCCCGGTGTGTGTGATCGATTTCAGATCCTCCTTTGCCAGCCCGGTGTGTTTGATCGATTTCAGATCCTCCTTTGCCAGCCCGGTGTGTGCGTGACCGATTGCAGATTCCCCTTTGCCAGCCCGGTGTGAGTGATCGATTTCAGATTCCCCTTTGCCAGCTCGGTGTGTGTGATCGATTTCAGATTCCCCTTTGCCAGCCCGGTGTGTGTGATCAATTTCAGATCCTCCTTTTCCAGCCCGGTGTGTGTGTGATCGATTTCAGATTCCCCTTTGCCAGCCCGGTGTGTGTGTGATTGATTTCAGATTCCCCTTTGCCAGCCTGGTGTGTGTGATCGATTTCAGATCCTCCTTTGCCAGCCCGCTGTGTTTGATCGATTTCAGATCCTCCTTTGCCAGCCCGCTGTGTGTGATCGATTTAAGATTCTCCTTTGCCAGCCCGGTGTGTGTGTGATCAATTTCTGATTCTCCTTTGCCAGCCCGGTGTGTGTGTGAGATCAATGTCAGATTCCACTTTGCCAGCCTGGTGTGTGTGATCGATTTCAGATTCCCCTTTGCCATCCCTTTTTATGAGATCGATTTCAGATTCCACTTTGCCAGCCCGGTGTGTGTGATCGATTTCAGATTCTCCTTTGCCAGCCCGGTGTGTGTGTTCGATTTCAGATTCTCCTTTGCCAGCCCGGTGTGTGTGTTCGATTTCAGATTCTCCTTTGCAAGCCTGGTGTGTGTGTGATCGATTTCAGATTCCCCTTTGCCAGGCCGGTGTATGTTTCATCGATTTCAGATCCTCCTTTGCCAGCCAGGTGTGTGTGTGATCGATTTCAGATTCCCCATTGCCAGCCTGGTGTGTGTGATCGATTTCAGATCCTCCTTTGCCAGCCCGGTGTGTTTGATCGACTTCAGATCCTCCTTTGCCAGCCTGGTGTGTGTGTGATCGATTTCAGATTCCCTTTGCCAGCCCGGTGTGTGTGTGATCGATTTCAGATTCCCCTTTGCCAGCCCGGTGTGTGTGATCGATTTCAGATTCCCCTTTGCCAGCCCGGTGCCTGTGTGATCGATTTCAGATTCCCCTTTGCCAGCCCGGTGTGTGTGATCGATTTCAGATCCTCCTTTGCCAGCCTGGTGTGTGTGATCGATTTCAGATTCCCCTTTGCCAGCCCGGTGTGTGTGTGATTGATTTCAGATTCCCCTTTGCCAGCCCGGTGTGTGTGATCGATTTCAGATCCTCCTTTGCCAGCCTGGTGTGTGTGATCGATTTCAGATCCTCCTTTGCCAACCCGGTGTGTGTGATCGATTTTAGATCCTCCTTTGCCAGCCCGGTATGTGTGTGATCGATTTCACATCCTCCTTTGCCAGCCCGGTGTGTGTGATCGATTTCAGATCCTCCTTTGCCAGCCCGGTGTGTGTGATCGATTTAAGATTCTCCTTTGCCAGCCCGGTGTGTATGTGATCAATTTCTGATTCTCCTTTGACAGCCCGGTGTGTGTGTGATCAATGTCAGATTCCCCTTTGCCAGCCCGGTGTGTGTGATCGATTTCAGATTCCCCTTTGCCATCCCGTTTTATGAGATCGATTTCAGATTCCACTTTGTTAGCCCGGTGTGTGTGATTGATTTCAGATTCCCTTTGCCAGCCCGGTGTGTGTGATCGATTTCAGATTCCCCTTTCCCCGCCCGGTGTGTGTGATCGATTTCAGATCCTCCTTTGCCAGCCCGATGTGTGTGATCGATTTCAGATTCCCCTTTGCCAGCCCGGTGTGTGTGTGATTGATTTCAGATTCCCCTTTGCCAGCCCGGTGAGTGCGTGATCGATTTCAGATCCTCCTTTGCCAGCCGATGTGTGTGTGATCAATTTCAGATTCCCCTTTGCCAGCCCGGTGTGTGTGTGATCAATTTCAGATTCCCCTTTGCCAGCCCGGTGTGTGTGATCGATTGCAGATTCCCCTTTGCCAGCCCGGTGTGTGTGTGATCGATTTCAGATTCTCCTTTGCCAGCCCGGTGTGTGTGTGATCAATTTCAGATTCCCCTTTGCCAGCCCGGTGTGTGTGATCGATTGCAGATTCCCCTTTGCCAGCCCGGTGTGTGTGTGATCGATTTCAGATTCCCCATTGCCAGCCCGGTGTGTGTGATCGATTTCAGATCCTCCTTTGCCAGCCCGGTGTGTTTGATCGATTTCAGATCCTCCTTTGCCAGCCCGGTGTGTGTGTGTTTGATTTCAGATTCCCCTTTGCCAGCCCGGTGTGTGAGTGATCGATTTCAGATTCCCCATTGCCAGCCCGGTGTGTGTGATCGATTTCAGATCCTCCTTTGCCAGCCCGGTGTGTTTGATCGATTTCAGATCCTCCTTTGCCAGCCCGGTGTGTGCGTGATCGATTGCAGATTCCCCTTTGCCAGCCCGGTGTGAGTGATCGATTTCAGATTCATCTTTGCCAGCTCGGTGTTTGTGATCGATTTCAGATTCCCCTTTGCCGGCCCGGTGTGTGTGATCAATTTCAGATCCTCCTTTTCCAGCCCGGTGTGTGTGTGATCGATTTCAGATTCCCCTTTGCCAGCCTGGTGTGTGTGATCGATTTCAGATTCCCCTTTGCCATCCCGTTTTATGAGATCGATTTCAGATTCCACTTTGCCAGCCCGGTGTGTGTGATTGATTTCAGATTCCCTTTGCCATCCTGGTGTGTGTGATCGATTTAAGATTCCCCTTTCCCCGCCCGATGTGTGTGATCAATTTCAGATCCTCCTTTGCCAGCCCGATGTGTGTGATCGATTTCAGATTCCCCTTTGCCAGCCCGGTGTGTGTGTGATTGATTTCAGATTCCCCTTTGCCAGCCCGGTGAGTGCGTGATCGATTTCAGATCCTCCTTTGCCAGCCCGATGTGTGTGATCGATTTCAGATTCCCCTTTGCCAGCCCGGTGTGTGTGATCGATTTCAGATTCCCCTTTGCCAGCCCGGTGTGTGTGTGATCGATTTCAGATCCTCCTTTGCCAACCCGATGTGTGTGATCGATTTCAGATTCCCCTTTGCCAGCCCGGTGTGTGTGTGATCGATTTCAGATTCCCCTTTCCCAACCCGGTGTGTGTGAGATCGATTTCAGACTCCCCTTTGCCAGTCCGGTGTGTGTGTGATTGATTTCAGATTCCCCTTTGCCAGCCCGGTGTGTGAGTGATCGATTTCAGATTCCCCATTGCCAGCCCGGTGTGTGTGATCGATTTCAGATCCTCCTTTGCCAGCCCGGTGTGTTTGATCGATTTCAGATCCTCCTTTGCCAGCCCGGTGTGTGCGTGACCGATTGCAGATTCCCCTTTGCCAGCCCGGTGTGAGTGATCGATTTCAGATTCCCCTTTGCCAGCTCGGTGTGTGTGATCGATTTCAGATTCCCCTTTGCCAGCCCAGTGTGTGTGTGATCAATTTCAGATCCTCCTTTTCCAGCCCGGTGTGTGTGTGATTGATTTCAGATTCCGCTTTGCCAGCCTGGTGTGTGTGATCGATTTCGCATCCTCCTTTGCCAGCCCGGTGTGTGTGATCGATTTCAGATCCTCCTTTGCCAGCCCGCTGTGTGTGATCGATTTAAGATTCTCCTTTGCCAGCCCGGTGTGTGTGAGATCAATTTCTGATTGCCTTTGCCAGCCCGGTGTGTGTGTGAGATCAATGTCAGATTCCCCTTTGCCAGCCTGGTGTGTGTGATCGATTTCAGATTCCCCTTTGCCATCCCGTTTTATGAGATCGATTTCAGATTCCACTTTGCCAGCCCGGTGTGTGTGATCGATTTCAGATTCTCCTTTGCCAGCCCGGTGTGTGTGTTCGATTTCAGATTCTCCTTTGCCAGCCCGGTGTGTGTGTTCGATTTCAGATTCTCCTTTGCAAGCCTGGTGTGTGTGTGATCGATTTCAGATTCCCCTTTGCCAGGCCGGTGTATGTTTCATCGATTTCAGATCCTCCTTTGCCAGCCAGGTGTGTGTGTGATCGATTTCAGATTCCCCATTGCCAGCCCGGTGTGTGTGATCGATTTCAGATCCTCCTTTGCCAGCCCGGTGTGTTTGATCGACTTCAGATCCTCCTTTGCCAGCCTGGTGTGTGTGTGATCGATTTCAGATTCCCTTTGCCAGCTCGGTGTGTGTGTGATCGATTTCAGATTCCCCTTTGCCAGCCCGGTGTGTGTGATCGATTTCAGATTCCCCTTTGCCAGCCCGGTGCCTGTGTGATCGATTTCAGATTCCCCTTTGCCAGCCCGGTGTGTGTGATCGATTTCAGATTCTCCTTTGCCAGCCTGGTGTGTGTGATCGATTTCAGATTCCCCTTTGCCAGCCCGGTGTGTGTGTGATTGATTTCAGATTCCCCTTTGCCAGCCCGGTGTGTGTGATCGATTTCAGATCCTCCTTTGCCAGCCTGGTGTGTGTGATCGATTTCAGATCCTCCTTTGCCAATCCGGTGTGTGTGATCGATTTTAGATCCTCCTTTGCCAGCCCGGTATGTGTGTGATCGATTTCACATCCTCCTTTGCCAGCCCGGTGTGTGTGATCGATTTCAGATCCTCCTTTGCCAGCCCGGTGTGTGTGATCGATTTAAGATTCTCCTTTGCCAGCCCGGTGTGTATGTGATCAATTTCTGATTCTCCTTTGACAGCCCGGTGTGTGTGTGATCAATGTCAGATTCCCCTTTGCCAGCCCGGTGTGTGTGATCGATTTCAGATTCCCCTTTGCCATCCCGTTTTATGAGATCGATTTCAGATTCCACTTTGCCAGCCCGGTGTGTGTGATTGATTTCAGATTCCCTTTGCCAGCCCGGTGTGTGTGATCGATTTCAGATTCCCCTTTCCCCGCCCGGTGTGTGTGATCGATTTCAGATCCTCCTTTGCCAGCCCGATGTGTGTGATCGATTTCAGATTCCCCTTTGCCAGCCCGGTGTGTGTGTGATCAATTTCAGATTCCCCTTTGCCAGCCCGGTGTGTGTGATCGATTTCAGATTCCCCTTTGCCAGCCCGGTGTGTGTGTGATCGATTTCAGATCCTCCTTTGCCAACCCGATGTGTGTGATCGATTTCAGATTCCCCTTTGCCGGCCCGGTGTGTGTGTGATCGATTTCAGATTCCCCTTTCCCAACCCGGTGTGTGTGAGATCGATTTCAGACTCCCCTTTGCCAGTCCGGTGTGTGTGTGATTGATTTCAGATTCCCCTTTGCCAGCCCGGTGTGTGAGTGATCGATTTCAGATTCCCCATTGCCAGCCCGGTGTGTGTGATCGATTTCAGATCCTCCTTTGCCAGCCCGGTGTGTTTGATCGATTTCAGATCCTCCTTTGCCAGCCCGGTGTGTGCGTGACCGATTGCAGATTCCCCTTTGCCAGCCCGGTGTGAGTGATCGATTTCAGATTCCCCTTTGCCAGCTCGGTGTGTGTGATCGATTTCAGATTCCCCTTTGCCAGCCCGGTGTGTGTGATCAATTTCAGATCCTCCTTTTCCAGCCCGGTGTGTGTGTGATCGATTTCAGATTCCCCTTTGCCAGCCCGGTGTGTGTGTGATTGATTTCAGATTCCCCTTTGCCAGCCTGGTATGTGTGTGATCGATTTCAGATCCTCCTTTGCCAACCCGGTGTGTGTGATCGATTTAAGATTCTCCTTTGCCAGCCCGGTGTGTGTGTGATCAATTTCTGATTCTCCTTTGCCAGCCCGGTGTGTGTGTGATCAATGTCAGATTCCCCTTTGCCAGCCTGGTGTGTGTGATCGATTTCAGATTCCCCTTTGCCATCCCGTTTTATGAGATCGATTTCAGATTCCACTTTGCCAGCCCGGTGTGTGTGATCGATTTCAGATTCTCCTTTGCCAGCCCGGTGTGTGTGTTCGATTTCAGATTTTCCTTTGCCAGCCCGGTGTGTGTGTGTTCGATTTCAGATTCTCCTTTGCAAGCCTGGTGTGTGTGTGATCGATTTCAGATTCCCCTTTGCCAGGCCGGTGTATGTTTCATCGATTTCAGATCCTCCTTTGCCAGCCAGGTGTGTGTGTGATCGATTTCAGATTCCCCATTGCCAGCCCGGTGTGTGTGATCGATTTCAGATCCTCCTTTGCCAGCCCGGTGTGTTTGATCGACTTCAGATCCTCCTTTGCCAGCCTGGTGTGTGTGTGATCGATTTCAGATTTCCTTTGCCAGCCCGGTGTGTGTGTGATCGATTTCAGATTCCCCTTTGCCAGCCCGGTGTGTGTGATCGATTTCAGATTCCTCTTTGCCAGCCCGGTGCCTGTGTGATCGATTTCAGATTCCCCTTTGCCAGCCCGGTGTGTGTGATCGATTTCAGATCCTCCTTTGCCAGCCTGGTGTGTGTGATCGATTTCAGATCCTCCTTTACCAGCCCGGTGTGTGTGATCGATTTTAGATCCTCCGTTGCCAGCCCGGTGTGTGTGATCGATTTCACATCCTCCTTTGCCAGCCCGGTGTGTGTGATCGATTTCAGATCCTCCTTTGCCAGCCCGGTGTGTGTGATCGATTTCAGATTGCCCTTTGCCAGCCTGGTGTTTGTGTGATCGATTTCAGATTCCCTTTGCCAGCCCGGTGTGTATGTGATCGATTTCAGATCCTCATTTGCCAGCCCGGTGTGTGTGATTGATTTCAGATTCCCCTTTGCCAGCCCGGTGTGTGTGATCGATTTCAGATTCCCCTTTGCCAGCCCGGTGTGTGTGATCGATTTCAGATCCTCCTTTGCCAGCCTGGTGTGTGTGATCGATTTCACATCCTCCTTTGCCAGCCCGGTGTGTGTGATCGATTTCAGATCCTCCTTTGCCAGCCCGGTGTGTGTGTGATCGATTTCAGATTTCCCTTTGCCAGCCCGGTGTGTATGTGATCAATTTCTGATTCTCCTTTGACAGCCCGGTGTGTGTGTGATCAATGTCAGATTCCCCTTTGCCAGCCTGGTGTGTGTGATCGATTTCAGATTCCCCTTTGCCATCCCGTTTTATGAGATCGATTTCAGATTCCCTTTGCCAGCCCGGTGTGTGTGATTGATTTCAGATTCCCTTTGCCAGCCCGGTGTGTGTGATCGATTTCAGATTCCCCTTTCCCCGCCCGGTGTGTGTGATCGATTTCAGATCCTCCTTTGCCAGCCCGATGTGTGTGATCGATTTCAGATTCCCCTTTGCAAGCCCGGTGTGTGTGTGATTGATTTCAGATTCCCCTTTGCCAGCCCGGTGAGTGCGTGATCGATTTCAGATACTCCTTTGCCAGCCCGATGTGTGTGATCAATTTCAGATTCCCCTTTGCCAGCCCGGTGTGTGTGATCGATTTCAGATTCCCCTTTGCCAGCCCAGTGTGTGTGTGATCGATTTCAGATCCTCCTTTGCCAACCCGATGTGTGTGATCGATTTCAGATTCCCCTTTGCCAGCCCGGTGTGTGTGTGATCGATTTCAGATTCCCCTTTCCCAACCCGGTGTGTGTGAGATCGATTTCAGACTCCCCTTTGCCAGTCCGGTGTGTGTGTGATTGATTTCAGATTCCCCTTTGCCAGCCCGGTGTGTGAGTGATCGATTTCAGATTCCCCTTTGCCAGCCCGGTGTGTGTGATTGATTTCAGATCCTCCTTTGCCAGCCCGGTGTGTGTGATCGATTTCAGATTCCCCTTTGCCAGCCCGGTATGTGTGTGATCGATTTCACATCCTCCTTTGCCAGCCCGGTGTGTTTGATCGATTTCAGATCCTCCTTTGCCAGCCCGGTGTGTGTGATCGATTTCAGATTCCCCTTTGCCAGCCCGGTATGTGTGTGATCGATTTCACATCCTCCTTTGCCAGCCCGGTGTGTGTGATCGATTTCAGATCCTCCTTTGCCAGCCCGGTCTGTGTGATCGATTTAAGATTCTGCTTTGCCAGCCCGGTGTGTGTGTGATCAATGTCAGATTCCCCTTTGCCAGCCTGGTGTGTGTGATCGATTTCAGATTCCCCTTTGCCATCCCGTTTTATGAGATCGATTTCAGATTCCACTTTGCCAGCCCGGTGTGTGTGATTGATTTCAGATTCCCTTTGCCAGCCGGGTGTGTGTGATCGATTTCAGATTCCCCTTTGCCAGCCCGGTGTGTGTGATCGATTTCAGATTCCCCTTTGCCAGCCCGGTGTGTGTGATCGATTTCAGATCCTCCTATGCCAGCCTGGTGTGTGTGATCGATTTCAGATCCTCCTTTGCCATCCCGGTGTGTGTGATCGATTTCAGATTCCCCTTTGCCAGCCCGGTATGTGTGTGATCGATTTCACATCCTCCTTTGCCAGCCCGGTGTGTGTGATCGATTTCAGATCCTCCTTTGCCAGCCCGGTCTGTGTGATCGATTTAAGATTCTGCTTTGCCAGCCCGGTGTGTGTGTGATCAATGTCAGATTCCCCTTTGCCAGCCTGGTGTGTGTGATCGATTTCAGATTCCCCTTTGCCATCCCGTTTTATGAGATCGATTTCAGATTCCCCTTTGCCATCCCATTTTATGAGATCGATTTCAGATTCCACTTTGCCAGCCCGGTGTGTGTGATTGATTTCAGATTCCCTTTGCCAGCCCGGTGTGTGTGATCGATTTCAGATTCCCCTTTGCCAACCCGGTGTGTGTGATCGATTTCAGATTCCCCTTTGTCAGCCCGGTGTGTGCGTGATCGATTTCAGATCCTCCTTTGCCAGCCCGGTGTGTGTGTGATCGATTTCAGATTCCCCATTGCCAGCCAGGTGTGTGTGTGATCGATTTCAGATCCTCCTTTGCCAGCCCGGTGTGTTTGATCGACTTCAGATCCTCCTTTGCCAGCCCCGTGTGTGTTTGATCGATTTCAGATCCTCCTTTGCCAGCCCGGTGTGTGTGTTCGATTTCAGATTCCCCTTTGCCAGCCCGGTGTGTGTGATCGATTTCAGATTCCCCTTTGCCAGCCCGGTGTGTGTGATCGACTTCAGATCCTCCTTTGCCAGCCAGGTGTGTGTGTGATCGCTTTCTGATTCCCCTTTGGCAGCCCGATGTGTGTTATCGATTTCAGATTCCCCTTTGCCAGCCCGGTGTGTGTGATCGATTTCAGATTCTCCTTTGCCAGCCTGGTGTGTGTGATCGATTTCAGACTCCCCTTTGCCAGCCCGGTGTGTGTTTGATTGATTTCAGATCCTCCTTTGCCAGCCTGGTGTGTGTGATCGATTTCAGGTTCCCCTTAGATAGCCTGGTGTCTGTGATCGATTTCAGATTCCCCTTTGCCAGCCCGGTGTGTATGATCGATTTCAGATTCCACTTTGCCAGCCTGGTGTGTGTGATCGATTTCAGATCCTCCTTTGCCAGCCTGGTGTGTGTGTTCGATTTCAGATTCCCTTTTGCCAGCCTGGTGTGTGTGATCGATTTCAGATTCCCCTTTGCCAGCCCGGTGTGTGTGATCGATTTCAGATTCTCCTTTGCCAGCCCGGTGTGTGTGATCAATTTCAGATCCTCCTTTGCCAGCCTGGTGTGTGTGATCGATTTCAGATTCCCCTTTGCGAGCCCGGTGTGTGTGATCGATTTCAGATTCTTCTTTGCCAGCCCGGTGTGTGTGTGATCGATTTCAGATTCTCCTTTTCCAGCCCGGTGTGTTTGATCGATTTCAGATTCTCCTTTGCCAGCCCGGTGTGTGTGTGATCGATTTCAGTTTCTCCTTTGCCAGCCTGGTGTGTGTGTGATCGATTTCAGATTCTCCTTTGCCGCCCGGTGTGTGTGATCGATTTCAGATTCCCCTTTGTCAGCCTGGTGTGTGTTTGATCGATTTCAGATCCTCTTTGCTAGCCTGGTGTGTGTGATCGATTTCAGATTCCCCTTTGCCAGCCCGGTGTGTGTGTGATCGATTTCAGATTCCCCTTTGCCAGCCCGGTGTGTGTGATCGATTTCAGATCCTCCTTTGCCAGCCAGGTGTGTGTGATCGATTTCAGATTCTCCTTTGCCCGCCCGATGTGTGTGATCGATTTCAGATTCCCCTTTGCCAGCCCAGTGTGTGTGATCGATTTCAGATTCCCCTTTGCCAGCCCGGTGTGTGTGATCGATTTCAGATCCTCCATTGCCAGCCTGGTGTGTGTTTGATCGATTTCAGATCCTCCTTTGCCAGCCTGGTGTGAGTAATCGATTTCAGATTCCCCTTTGCCAGCCCAGTGTGTGTGATCGATTTCAGATTCCCCTTTGCCAGCCCGGTGTGTGTGTTCGATTTCAGATTCCCCTTTGCCAGCCCGGTGTGTGTGATCGACTTCAGATCCTCCTTTGCCAGCCAGGTGTGTGTGTGATCGCTTTCTGATTCCCCTTTGGCAGCCCGATGTGTGTTATCGATTTCAGATTCCCCTTTGCCAGCCCGGTGTGTGTGATCGATTTCAGATTCTCCTTTGCCAGCCTGGTGTGTGTGATCGATTTCAGACTCCCCTTTGCCAGCCCGGTGTGTGTTTGATTGATTTCAGATCCTCCTTTGCCAGCCTGGTGTCTGTGAACGATTTCAGGTTCCCCTTCGATAGCCTGGTGTCTGTGATCGATTTCAGATTCCCCTTTGCCAGCCCGGTGTGTATGATCGATTTCAGATTCCACTTTGCCAGCCCGGTGTGTGTGATCGATTTCA
Organism: Chiloscyllium plagiosum; assembly: GCF_037043375.1. Lineage (NCBI taxonomy): Eukaryota > Metazoa > Chordata > Chondrichthyes > Orectolobiformes > Hemiscylliidae > Chiloscyllium > Chiloscyllium plagiosum. The sequence goes on from NW_028270173.1 coordinate 48,652,102, forward strand.
GATCCTCATTTGCCAGCCCGGTGTGTGTGTTCTATTTCAGATTCCCTTTTGCCAGCCTGGTGTGTGTGATCGATTTCAGATTCCCCTTTGCCAGCCCGGTGTGTGTGATCGATTTCAGATTCTCCTTTGCCAGCCCGGTGTGTGTGATCAATTTCAGATCCTCCTTTGCCAGCCTGGTGTGTGTGATCGATTTCAGATTCCCCTTTGCGAGCCCGGTGTGTGTGATCGATTTCAGATTCTCCTTTGTCAGCCCGGTGTGTGTGTGATCGATTTCAGATTCTCCTTTTCCAGCCCGGTGTGTTTGATCGATTTCAGATTCTCCTTTGCCAGCCCGGTGTGTGTGTGATCGATTTCAGTTTCTCCTTTGCCAGCCTGGTGTGTGTGTGATCGATTTCAGATTCTCCTTTGCCGCCCGGTGTGTGTGATCGATTTCAGATTCGCCTTTGTCAGCCTGGTGTGTGTTTGATCGATTTCAGATCCTCCTTTGCTAGCCTGGTGTGTGTGATCGATTTCAGATTCCCCTTTGCCAGCCCGGTGTGTGTGATCGATTTCAGATTCCCCTTTGCCAGCCCGGTGTGTGTGATCGATTTCAGATCCTCCTTTGCCAGCCAGGTGTGTGTGATCGATTTCAGATTCCCCTTTGATAGCCTGGTGTGTGTGATCGATTTCAGATTCCCCTTTGCCAGCCCGGTGTGTGTGATCGATTTCAGATTCTCCTTTGCCCGCCTGGTGTGTGTTTGATCGATTTCAGATCCTCCATTGCCAGCCTGGTGTGTGTGATCGATTTCAGATTCCCTTTTGCCAGCCCAGTGTGTGTGATCGATTTCAGATTCCCCTTTGCCAGCCCGGTGTGTGTGATCGATTTCAGATCCTCCTTTGCCAGCCAGGTGTATGTGATCGATTTCAGATTCCCCTTTGCCAGCCCGGTGTATGTGATCGTTTTCAGATTCCCCTTTGCCATCCCGGTGTGTGTGTGATCGATTTCAGATTCCCCTTTGCCAGCCCGGTGTGTGTGATCGATTTCAGATTCTCCTTTGCCAGCCCGGTGTGTGTGTGATCGATTTCAGATTCTCCTTTGCCAGCCTGGTGTGTGTTTGATCGATTTCAGATCCTCCTTTGCCAGCCTGGTGTGTGTGTTCGATTTCAGATTCCCCTTTGCCAGCCCGGTGTCTGTGATCGATTTCCGATTCCCCTTTGCCAGCCCGATGTGTGTGATCGATTTCAGATTCCCCTTTGCCAGCCCGGTGTGTGTTTGATCGAATTCAGATTCTCCTTTGCCAGCCCGGTGTGTGTGTCATCGATTTCAGATTCTCCTTTGCCGCCCGATGTGTGTGATCGATTTCAGATTCTCCTTTGCCAGCCCGGTGTGTGTGATCGATTTCCGATTCCCCTTTGCCAGCCCGATGTGTGTGATCGATTTCAGATTCCCCTTTGCCAGCCCGGTGTGTGTTTGATCGAATTCAGATTCTCCTTTGCCAGCCCGGTGTGTGTGTCATCGATTTCAGATTCTCCTTTGCCGCCCGATGTGTGTGATCGATTTCAGATTCTCCTTTGCCAGCCTGGTGTGTGTTTGATCGATTTCAGATTCTTGTTTGCCAGCCCGATGTGTGTGATCGATTTCAGATCCTCCTTTGCCAACCTGGTGTGTGTGATCGATTTCAGATCCTCCTTTGCCAACCTGGTGTGTGTGATCGATTTCAGATTCCCCTTTGCCAGCCCGGTGTGTGTGATCGATTTCAGATCCTCCTTTGCCAGGCCGGTGTGTGTGATCGATTTCAGGTTCCCCTTTGATAGCCCGGTGTGTATGATCGATTTCAGATTCCCCTTTGCCAGCCCGGTGTGTATGATCGATTTCAGATTCCCCTTTGCCAGCCCGGTGTGTGTGATCGATTTCAGATCCTCCTTTGCCAGCCTGGTGTGTGTGTTCGATTTCAGATTCCCTTTTGCCAGCCTGGTGTGTGTGATCGATTTCAGATTCCCCTTTGCCAGCCCGGTGTGTGTGATCGATTTCAGATTCTCCTTTGCCAGCCCGGTGTGTGTGATCAATTTCAGATCCTCCTTTGCCAGCCTGGAGTGTGTGATCGATTTCAGATTCCCCTTTGTCAGCCTGGTGTGTGTTTGATCGATTTCAGATCCTCCTTTGCTAGCCTGGTGTGTGTGATCGATTTCAGATTCCCCTTTGCCAGCCCGGTGTGTGTGATCGATTTCAGATCCTCCTTTGCCAGCCACGTGTGTGTGATCGATTTCAGATTCTCCTTTGCCCGCCCGATGTGTGTGATCGATTTCAGATTCCCCTTTGCCAGCCCGGTGTGTGTGATCGATTTCAGATTCTCCTTTGCCCGCCTGGTGTGTGTTTGATCGATTTCAGATCCTCCATTGCCAGCCTGGTGTGTGTGATCGATTTCAGATTCCCCTTTGCCAGCCCAGTGTGTGTTTGATCGATTTCAGATCCTCCTTTGCCAGCCCGGTGTGTGTGTGATCGATTTCAGTATGCCCTTTGCCAGCCCAGTGTGTGTGATCGATTGCAGATTTGCCTTTGCCAACCCGATGTGTGTGTGATTGATTTCAGATTCCCCTTTGCCAGCCCGGTGTGTGTTTGGTCGATTTCAGATCCCCCTTTGCCGGCCTGGTGTGTGTGATCGATTTCAGATTCCCCTTTGCCAGCCCAGTGTGTGTGTTCGATTTCAGATTCCCCTTTGCCAATCCCGGTGTGTGTGTGATCGATTTCAGATTCCCCTTTGCCAGCCCAGTGTGTGTGATCAATTCAGATTTTTCGTTGCCAGCCCGATGTGTGTGTGATTGATTTCAGATTCCCCTTTGCCAGCCCGGTGTGTGTTTGGTCGATTTCAGATTCCCCTTTGCCAGCCTGGTGTGTGTGATCGATTTCAGATTCCCCTTTGCCAGCCTGGTGTGTGTGTGATCGATTTCAGATTCCCCTTTGCCAGCCCGGTGTGTGTGTGATCGATTTCAGATTCTCCATTGCCAGCCCAGTGTGTGTGTGATCGATTTCAGATTCTCCTTTGCCAGCCTGGCGTGTGTTTGATCGATTTCAGATTCCCCTTTGCCAGCCTGGTGTGTGTGATCGATTTCAGATTCCCCTTTGCCAGCCCAGTGTGTGTGTGATCGATTTCAGATTCCCCTTTGCCAGCCCGGTGTGTGTGTGATCGATTTCAGATTCTCCATTGCCAGCCCAGTGTGTGTGTGATCGATTTCAGATTCCCCTTTGCCAGCCCGGTGTGTGTGTTCGATTTCAAATTCCCTTTTGCCAGCCTGGTGTGTGTGATCGATTTCAGATTCCCCTTTGCCAGCCCGGTGTGTGTGATCGATTTCAGATTCCCCTTTGCCAGCCTGGTGTGTGTGTTCGATTTCAGATTCCCCTTTGCCAGCCCGGTGTGTGTGATCGACTTCAGATCCTCCTTTGCCAGCCAGGTGTGTGTGTGATCGCTTTCAGATTCCCCTTTGGCAGCCCGATGTGTGTTATTGATTTCAGATTCCCCTTTGCCAGCCCGGTGTGTGTGATCGATTTCAGATTCTCCTTTGCCAGCCTGGTGTGCGTGATCGATTTCAGATTCCCCTTTGCCAGCCCGGTGTGTGTTTGATCGATTTCAGATCCTCCTTTGCCAGGCCGGTGTGTGTGATCGATTTCAGGTTCCCCTTTGATAGCCTGGTGTCTGTGATCGATTTCAGATTCCCATTTGCCAGCCCGGTGTGTATGATCGACTTCAGATTCCCCTTTGCCAGCCCGGTGTGTGTGATCGATTTCAGATCCTCCTTTGCCAGCCCGGTGTGTGTGATCGATTTCAGATTCTCCTTTGCCAGCCCGGTGTGTGTGTGATCGATTTCAGTTTCTCCTTTGCCAGCCTGAAGTGTGTGTGATCGATTTCAGATTCCCCTTTGCCGCCCGGTGTGTGTGATCGATTTCAGATTCCCCTTTGTCAGCCCGGTGTGTGTTTGATCGATTTCAGATCCCCCTTTGCTAGCCTGGTGTGTGTGATCGATTTCAGATTCTCCTTTTCCGGCCCGGTGTGTGTGATCGATTTCAGATTCCCCTTTGCCAGCCCGGTGTGTGTGTGATCGATTTCAGATTCCCCTTTGCCGCCCGGTGTGTGTGATTGATTTCAGATTCCCCTTTGTCAGCCTGGTGTGTGTTTGGTCGATTTCAGATCCCCCTTTGCCGGCCTGGTGTGTGTGATCGATTTCAGATTCCCCTTTGCCAGCCCGGTGTGTGTGTTCGATTTCAAATTCCCATTTGCCAGCCCGGTGTGTGTGTGATCGATTTCAGATTCCCCTTTGCCAGCCCGGTGTGTGTTTGATCGAATTCCGGTTCTCCTTTGCCAGCCCGGTGTGTGTGTCATCGATTTCAGATTCTCCTTTGCCGCCCGATGTGTGTGATCGATTTCAGATTCTCCTTTGCCAGCCTGGTGTGTGTTTGATCGATTTCAGATCCTCCTTTGCCAACCTGGTGTGTGTGATCGATTTCAGATTCCCCTTTGCCAGCCCGGTGTGTGTGTTCGATTTCAGATTCCCCTTTGCCAGCCCGGTGTGTGTGATCGACTTCAGATCCTCCTTTGCCAGCCAGGTGTGTGTGTGATCGCTTTCAGATTCCCCTTTGGCAGCCCGATGTGTGTTATTGCTTTCAGATTCCCCTTTGCCAGCCCGGTGTGTGTGATCGATTTCAGATTCTCCTTTGCCAGCCTGGTGTGCGTGATCGATTTCAGATTCCCCTTTGCCAGCCCGGTGTGTGTTTGATCGATTTCAGATCCTCCTTTGCCAGGCCGGTGTGTGTGATCGATTTCAGGTTCCCCTTTGATAGCCTGGTGTCTGTGATCGATTTCAGATTCCCCTTTGCCAGCCCGGTGTGTATGATCGATTTCAGATTCCCCTTTGCCAGCCCGGTGTGTGTGATCGATTTCAGATCCTCCTTTGCCAGCCTGGTGTGTGTGTTCGATTTCAGATTCCCTTTTGCCAGCCTGGTGTGTGTGATCGATTTCAGATTCCCCTTTGCCAGCCCGGTGTGTGTGATCGATTTCAGACTCTCCTTTGCCAGCCCAGTGTGTGTGATCAATTTCAGATCCTCCTTTGCCAGCCTGGTGTGTGTGATCGATTTCAGATTCCCCTTTGCCAGCCCGGTGTGTGTGATCGATTTCAGATTCTCCTTTGCCAGCCCGGTGTGTGTGTGATCGATTTCAGATTCTCCTTTTCCGGCCCGGTGTGTGTGATCGATTTCAGATTCTCCTTTGCCAGCCCGGTGTGTGTGTGATCGATTTCAGTTTCTCCTTTGCCAGCCTGGTGTGTGTGTGCTCGATTTCTGATTCTCCTTTGCCGCCCGGTGTGTGTGATCGATTTCAGATTCCCCTTTGTCAGCCTGGTGTGTGTTTGATCGATTTCAGATCCTCCTTTGCTAGCCTGGTGTGTGTGATCGATTTCAGATTCCCCTTTGCCAGCCCGGTGTCTGTGATCGATTTCAGATTCCCCTTTGCCAGCCCGGTGTGTGTGATCGATTTCAGATCCTCCTTTGCCAGCCACGTGTGTGTGATCGATTTCAGATTCTCCTTTGCCCGCCCGATGTGTGTGATCGATTTCAGATTCCCCTTTGCCAGCCCGGTGTGTGTGATCGATTTCAGATTCTCCTTTGCCCGCCTGGTGTGTGTTTGATCGATTTCAGATCCTCCATTGCCAGCCTGGTGTGTGTGATCGATTTCAGATTCCCCTTTGCCAGCCCAGTGTGTGTTTGATCGATTTCAGATCCTCCTTTGCCAGCCCGGTGTGTGTGTGTGATCGATTTCAGTATGCCCTTTGCCAGCCCAGTGTGTGTGATCGATTGCAGATTTGACTTTGCCAGCCCGATGTGTGTGTGATTGATTTCAGATTCCCCTTTGCCAGCCCGGTGTGTGTTTGGTCGATTTCAGATCCCCCTTTGCCGGCCTGGTGTGTGTGATCGATTTCAGATTCCCCTTTGCCAGCCCAGTGTGTGTGTTCGATTTCAGATTCCCCTTTGCCAATCCCGGTGTGTGTGTGATCGATTTCAGATTCCCCTTTGCCAGCCCAGTGTGTGTGATCGATTTCAGATTTTGCTTTGCCAGCCCGATGTGTGTGTGATTGATTTCAGATTCCCCTTTGCCAGCCCGGTGTGTGTTTGGTCGATTTCAGATTCCCCTTTGCCAGCCTGGTGTTTGTGATCGATTTCAGATTCCCCTTTGCCAGCCCAGTGTGTGTGATCGATTTCAGATTCCCCTTTGCCAGCCCGGTGTGTGTGTGATCGATTTCAGATTCTCCATTGCCAGCCCAGTGTGTGTGTGATCGATTTCAGATTCTCCTTTGCCAGCCTGGCGTGTGTTTGATTGATTTCAGATCCTCCTTTGCCAGCATGGTGTGTGTGATCGATTTCAGATTCCCCTTTGCCAGCCTGGTGTGTGTTTGATCGAATTCAGATTCTCCTTTGCCAGCCCGGTGTGTGTGTCATCGATTTCAGATTCTCCTTTGCCGCCCGATGTGTGTGATCGATTTCAGATTCTTCTTTACTAGCCTGGTGTGTGTGATCGATTTCAGAATCCCCTTTGCCAGCCCGGTGTGTGTGTTCGATTTCAGATTCCCCTTTGCCAGCCCGGTGTGTGTGATCGATTTCAGATCCTCCTTTGCCAGCCAGGTGTGTGTGTGATCGATTTCAGATTCCCCTTTGCCAGCCCGGTGTGTATGATCGATTTCAGATTCCCCTTTGCCAGCCCGGTGTGTGTGATCGATTTCAGATCCTCCTTTGCCAGCCCGGTGTGTGTGTTCGATTTCAGATTCCCTTTTGCCAGCCTGGTGTGTGTGATCGATTTCAGATTCCCTTTGCCAGCCCGGTGTGTGTGATCGATTTCAGATTCCCCTTTGCCAGCCCGGTGTGTGTGATCAATTTCAGATCCTCCTTTGCCAGCCTGGTGTGTGTGATCGATTTCAGATTCCCCTTTGCGAGCCCGGTGTGTGTGATCGATTTCAGATTCTCCTTTGCCAGCCCGGTGTGTGTGTGATCGAGTTCAGATTCTCCTTTTCCAGCCCGGTGTGTGTGATCGATTTCAGATTCTCCTTTGCCAGCCCGGTGTGTGTGTGATCGATTTCAGTTTCTCCTTTGCCAGCCTGATGTGTGTGTGATCGATTTCAGATTCTCCTTTGCCGCCCGGTGTGTGTGATCGATTTCAGATTCCCCTTTGTCAGCCCGGTGTGTGTGATCGATTTCAGATCCTCTTTTGCTAGCCTGGTGTGTGTGATCGATTTCAGATTCCCCTTTGCCAGCCCGGTGTGTGTGATCGATTTCAGATTCACCTTTGCCAGCCCGGTGTGTGCGTGATCGATTTCAGATTCCCCTTTGCCAGCCCAGTGTGTGTGATCGATTTCAGATTCCCATTTGCCAGCCCGGTGTGTGTGTGATCGATTTCAGATTCCCCTTTGCCAGCCCAGTGTGTGTGTGATCGATTTCAGATTCCCCTTTGCCAGCCCAGTGTGTGTGTGATCGATTTCAGACTCCCCTTTGCCAACCCGGTGTGTGTGTGATTGCTTTCAGATTCCCCTTTGCCAGCCCGGTGTGTGTGTGATCAATTTCAGATTCCCAATTGCCAGCCCGGTGTGTGTGATCGATTTCAGATCCTCCTTTGCCAGCCCGGTGTGTTTGATCGATTTCAGATTCTCCTTTGCCAGCCGATGTGTGTATGATCGATTTCAGATACCCCATTGCCAGCCCGGTATGTGTGATCAATTTCAGATTCCCCTTTGACAGCCTGGTGTGTATGATCGATTTCAGATTCTCCTTTGCCATCCTGGTGTGTGTTTGATCCATTTCAGATCCTCCTTTGCCAGCCTGGTGTGTGTGATCGATTTCAGATTCCCCTTTGCCAGCCCGGTGTGTGTGATCGATTTCTGATTCCCCTTTCCCAGTCCGGTGTGTGTGATCGATTTCAGATCCTCCTTTGCCAGCCTGGTGTGTGTGATCGATTTCAGATTCCCCTTTGCCAGCCCGGTGTGTGTGATCGATTTCAGATTCCCCTTTGCCAGCCCGGTGTGTGTGATCGATTTCAGATCCTCCTTTGCCAGCCCGGTGTGTGTGTGTGCTCGATTTCAGATTCTCCTTTGCCAGCCCGGTGTGTGTGATCGATTTCATGTTCTCCTTTGCCAGCCCAGTGTGCGTGTGATCGATTTCAGATTCTCCTTTGCCAGCCTGGTGTGTGTGATCGATTGCAGATTCTCCTTTGCCAGACCGGTGTGTGTGTGTGTTCGATTTCAGATTCTCCTTTGCCAGCCCGGTGTGTGTGAGATTTCAGATTCTCCTTTGCCATCCTGGTGTGTGTTTGATCCATTTCAGATCCTCCTTTGCCAGCCTGGTGTGTGTGATCGATTTCAGATTCCCCTTTGCCAGCCCGGTGTGTGTGATCGATTTCTGATTCCCCTTTGCCAGTCCGGTGTGTATGATCGATTTCAGATCCTCCTTTGCCAGCCTGGTGTGTGTGATCGATTTCAGATTCCCCTTTGCCAGCCCGGTGTGTGTGTCATCGATTTCAGATTCTCCTTTGCCGCCCGATGTGTGTGATCGATTTCAGATTCTCCTTTGCCGCCCGGTGTGTGTGATCGATTTCAGATTCTCCTTTGCCAGCCCGGTGTGTGTGTGATCGAGTTCAGATTCTCCTTTTCCAGCCCGGTGTGTGTGATCGATTTCAGATTCTCCTTTGCCAGCCCGGTGTGTGTGTGATCGATTTCAGTTTCTCCTTTGCCAGCCTGATGTGTGTGTGATCGATTTCAGATTCTCCTTTGCCGCCCGGTGTGTGTGACCGATTTCAGATTCCCCTTTGTCAGCCCGGTGTGTGTGATCGATTTCAGATCCTCCTTTGCTAGCCTGGTGTGTGTGATCGATTTCAGATTCCCCTTTGCCAGCCCGGTGTGTGTGATCGATTTCAGATTCACCTTTGCCAGCCCGGTGTGTGCGTGATCGATTTCAGATTCCCCTTTGCCAGCCCAGTGTGTGTGATCGATTTCAGATTCCCATTTGCCAGCCCGGTGTGTGTGTGATCGATTTCAGATTCCCCTTTGCCAGCCCAGTGTGTGTGTGCTCGATTTCAGACTCCCCTTTGCCAACCCGGTGTGTGTGTGATCAATTTCAGATTCCCAATTGCCAGCCCGGTGTGTGTGATCGATTTCAGATCCTCCTTTGCCAGCCCGGTGTGTTTGATCGATTTCAGATTCTCCTTTGCCAGCCGATGTGTGTATGATCGATTTCAGATACCCCATTGCCAGCCCGGTATGTGTGATCAATTTCAGATTCCCCTTTGACAGCCTGGTGTGTATGATCGATTTCAGATTCTCCTTTGCCATCCTGGTGTGTGTTTGATCCATTTCAGATCCTCCTTTGCCAGCCTGGTGTGTGTGATCGATTTCAGATTCCCCTTTGCCAGCCCGGTGTGTGTGATCGATTTCTGATTCCCCTTTACCAGTCCGGTGTGTGTGATCGATTTCAGATCCTCCTTTGCCAGCCTGGTGTGTGTGATCGATTTCAGATTCCCCTTTGCCAGCCCGGTGTGTGTGATCGATTTCAGATTCCCCTTTGCCAGCCCGGTGTGTGTGATCGATTTCAGATCCTCCTTTGCCAGCCCGGTGTGTGTGTGTGCTCGATTTCAGATTCTCCTTTGCCAGCCCGGTGTGTGTGATCGATTTCATGTTCTCCTTTGCCAGCCCGGTGTGTGTGAGATTTCAGATTCTCCTTTGCCATCCTGGTGTGTGTTTGATCCATTTCAGATCCTCCTTTGCCAGCCTGGTGTGTGTGATCGATTTCAGATTCCCCTTTGCCAGCCCGGTGTGTGCGTGATCGATTTCAGATTCCCCTTTGCCAGCCCAGTGTGTGTGATCGATTTCAGATTCCCATTTGCCAGCCCGGTGTGTGTGTGATCGATTTCAGATTCCCCTTTGCCAGCCCAGTGTGTGTGTGATCGATTTCAGATTCCCCTTTGCCAGCCCAGTGTGTGTGTGATCGATTTCAGACTCCCCTTTGCCAACCCGGTGTGTGTGTGATTGCTTTCAGATTCCCCTTTGCCAGCCCGGTGTGTGTGTGATCAATTTCAGATTCCCAATTGCCAGCCCGGTGTGTGTGATCGATTTCAGATCCTCCTTTGCCAGCCCGGTGTGTTTGATCGATTTCAGATTCTCCTTTGCCAGCCGATGTGTGTATGATCGATTTCAGATACCCCATTGCCAGCCCGGTATGTGTGATCAATTTCAGATTCCCCTTTGACAGCCTGGTGTGTATGATCGATTTCAGATTCTCCTTTGCCATCCTGGTGTGTGTTTGATCCATTTCAGATCCTCCTTTGCCAGCCTGGTGTGTGTGATCGATTTCAGATTCCCCTTTGCCAGCCCGGTGTGTGTGATCGATTTCTGATTCCCCTTTACCAGTCCGGTGTGTGTGATCGATTTCAGATCCTCCTTTGCCAGCCTGGTGTGTGTGATCGATTTCAGATTCCCCTTTGCCAGCCCGGTGTGTGTGATCGATTTCAGATTCCCCTTTGCCAGCCCGGTGTGTGTGATCGATTTCAGATCCTCCTTTGCCAGCCCGGTGTGTGTGTGTGCTCGATTTCAGATTCTCCTTTGCCAGCCCGGTGTGTGTGATCGATTTCATGTTCTCCTTTGCCAGCCCAGTGTGCGTGTGATCGATTTCAGATTCTCCTTTGCCAGCCTGGTGTGTGTGATCGATTGCAGATTCTCCTTTGCCAGACCGGTGTGTGTGTGTGTTCGATTTCAGATTCTCCTTTGCCAGCCCGGTGTGTGTGAGATTTCAGATTCTCCTTTGCCATCCTGGTGTGTGTTTGATCCATTTCAGATCCTCCTTTGCCAGCCTGGTGTGTGTGATCGATTTCAGATTCCCCTTTGCCAGCCCGGTGTGTGTGATCGATTTCTGATTCCCCTTTGCCAGTCCGGTGTGTATGATCGATTTCAGATCCTCCTTTGCCAGCCTGGTGTGTGTGATCGATTTCAGATTCCCCTTTGCCAGCCCGGTGTGTGTGTCATCGATTTCAGATTCTCCTTTGCCGCCCGATGTGTGTGATCGATTTCAGATTCTTCTTTGCCAGCCCGGTGCGTGTGATCGATTTCAGATTCTCCTTTGCCAGCCTGGTGTGTGTTTGATCGATTTCAGATCCTCCTTTGCCAACCTGGTGTGTGTGATCGATTTCAGATTCCCCTTTGCCAGCCCGGTGTGTGTGATCGATTTCAGATTCCCCTTTGCCAGCCCGGTGTGTGTGATCGATTTCAGATCCTCCTTTGCCAGCCAGGTGTGTGTGTGATCGATTTCAGATTCCCCTTTGCCAGCCCGGTGTGTATGATCGATTTCAGATTCCCCTTTGCCAGCCCGGTGTGTGTGATCGATTTCAGATCCTCCTTTGCCAGCCCGGTGTGTGTGTTCGATTTCAGATTCCCTTTTGCCAGCCTGGTGTGTGTGATCGATTTCAGATTCCCCTTTGCCAGCCCGGTGTGTGTGATCGATTTCAGATTCCCCTTTGCCAGCCCGGTGTGTGTGATCAATTTCAGATCCTCCTTTGTCAGCCTGGTGTGTGTGATCGATTTCAGATTCCCCTTTGCGAGCCCGGTGTGTGTGATCGATTTCAGATTCTCCTTTGCCAGCCCGGTGTGTGTGTGATCGAGTTCAGATTCTCCTTTTCCAGCCCGGTGTGTGTGATCGATTTCAGATTCTCCTTTGCCAGCCCGGTGTGTGTGTGATCGATTTCAGTTTCTCCTTTGCCAGCCTGATGTGTGTGTGATCGATTTCAGATTCTCCTTTGCCGCCCGGTGTGTGTGACCGATTTCAGATTCCCCTTTGTCAGCCCGGTGTGTGTGATCGATTTCAGATCCTCCTTTGCTAGCCTGGTGTGTGTGATCGATTTCAGATTCCCCTTTGCCAGCCCGGTGTGTGTGATCGATTTCAGATTCACCTTTGCCAGCCCGGTGTGTGCGTGATCGATTTCAGATTCCCCTTTGCCAGCCCAGTGTGTGTGATCGATTTCAGATTCCCATTTGCCAGCCCGGTGTGTGTGATCGATTTCAGATTCCCCTTTGCCAGCCCAGTGTGTGTGTGCTCGATTTCAGACTCCCCTTTGCCAACCCGGTGTGTGTGTGATCAATTTCAGATTCCCACTTGCCAGCCCGGTGTGTGTGATCGATTTCAGATCCTCCTTTGCCAGCCCGGTGTGTTTGATCGATTTCAGATTCTCCTTTGCCAGCCGATGTGTGTATGATCGATTTCAGATACCCCATTGCCAGCCCGGTATGTGTGATCAATTTCAGATTCCCCTTTGACAGCCTGGTGTGTATGATCGATTTCAGATTCTCCTTTGCCATCCTGGTGTGTGTTTGATCCATTTCAGATCCTCCTTTGCCAGCCTGGTGTGTGTGATCGATTTCAGATTCCCCTTTGCCAGCCCGGTGTGTGTGATCGATTTCTGATTCCCCTTTACCAGTCCGGTGTGTGTGATCGATTTCAGATCCTCCTTTGCCAGCCTGGTGTGTGTGATCGATTTCAGATTCCCCTTTGCCAGCCCGGTGTGTGTGATCGATTTCAGATTCCCCTTTGCCAGCCCGGTGTGTGTGATCGATTTCAGATCCTCCTTTGCCAGCCCGGTGTGTGTGTGTGCTCGATTTCAGATTCTCCTTTGCCAGCCCGGTGTGTGTGATCGATTTCATGTTCTCCTTTGCCAGCCCGGTGTGTGTGAGATTTCAGATTCTCCTTTGCCATCCTGGTGTGTGTTTGATCCATTTCAGATCCTCCTTTGCCAGCCTGGTGTGTGTGATCGATTTCAGATTCCCCTTTGCCAGCCCGGTGTGTGTGATCGATTTCTGATTCCCCTTTGCCAGTCCGGTGTGTATGATCGATTTCAGATCCTCCTTTGCCAGCCTGGTGTGTGTGATCGATTTCAGATTCCCCTTTGCCAGCCCGGTGTGTGTGATCGATTTCAGATTCCCCTTTGCCAGCCTCGTGTGTGTGATCGATTACAGATTCTCCTTTGCCAGCCCGGTGTGCATGTGATCGATTTCAGATTCTCCTTTGCCAGCATGGTGTGTGTTTGATCGATTTCAGATCCTCCTTTGCCAGCCTGGTGTGTGTGGTCTATTTCAGATTGCCCTTTGCCAGCCCGGTTTGTGTGATCGACTTCAGATTCCCCTTTGCCAGCCCGGTGTGTGTGATCGATTTCAGATCCCTTTTTTGCCAGCCTGGTTTGTGTGATCGATTTCAGATTCCCCTTTGCCAGCCCGGTGTGTGTGATCGATTTCAGATTCCCCTTTGCCAGCCCGGTGTGTGTGATCGATTTCAGATTCTCCTTTGCCAGCCCGCTGTGTGTGTGATCGATTTCAGATTCTCCTTTGCCAGCCCGGTGTGTGTGATCGATTTCGGATTCCCCTTTGCCAGCCCGGTGTGTGTTTGATCGAATTCAGATTCTCCTTTGCCAGCCCGGTGTGTGTGATCGATTTCAGATTCTCCTTTGCCAGCCCGGTGTGTGTGTGATCGATTTCAGATTCTCCTTTGCCGCCCGGTGCGTGTGATCGATTTCAGATTCTCCTTTGCCAGCCTGGTGTGTGTTTGATCGAGTTCAGATCCTCCTTTGCCAACCTGGTGTGTGTGATCGATTTCAGATTCCCCTTTGCCAGCCCGGTGTGTGTGATCGATTTCAGATTCCCCTTTGCCAGCCCGGTGTGTGTGATCGATTTCAGATCCTCCTTTGCCAGCCCGGTGTGTGTGATCAATTTCAGATTCCCCTTTGGCAGCCCGGTGTGTGTTATCGATTTCAGATTCCCCTTTGCCAGCCCGGTGTGTGTGATCGATTTCAGATTCCCCTTTGCCAGCCCGGTGTGTGTGATCGATTTCAGATTCTCCTTTGCCAGCCCGGTGTGTTTGTGATCGATTTCAGATTCCCCTTTGCCAGCCCGGTGTGTGTGTGTGATCGATTTCAGATTCCCCTTTGCCAGCCCGGTGTGTGTTTGATCGATTTTAGATTCTCCTTTGCCAGCCCGGTGTGTGTGATCGATTTCAGATTCTCCTTTGCCAGCCCGGTGTGTGTGTGATCGATTTCAGATTCTCCTTTGCCGCCCGGTGTGTGTGATCGATTTCAGATTCTCCTTTGCCAGCCTGGTGTGTGTTTGATCGATTTCAGATCCTCCTTTGCCAACCTGATGTGTGTGATCGATTTCAGATTCCCCTTTGCCAGCCCGGTGTGTATGATCGATTTCAGATCCTCCTTTGCCAGCCTGGTGTGTGTGATCGATTTCAGATTCCCCTTTGCCAGCCCGGTGTGTGTGATCGATTTCAGATTCCCCTTTGCCAGCCTCGTGTGTGTGATCGATTACAGATTCTCCTTTGCCAGCCCGGTGTGCGTGTGATCGATTTCAGATTCTCCTTTGCCAGCATGGTGTGTGTTTGATCGATTTCAGATCCTCCTTTGCCAGCCTGGTGTGTGTGGTCTATTTCAGATTGCCCTTTGCCAGCCCGGTTTGTGTGATCGACTTCAGATTCCCCTTTGCCAGCCCGGTGTGTGTGATCGATTTCAGATCCCTTTTTTGCCAGCCTGGTTTGTGTGATCGATTTCAGATTCCCCTTTGCCAGCCCGGTGTGTGTGATCGATTTCAGATTCCCCTTTGCCAGCCCGGTGTGTGTGATCGATTTCAGATTCTCCTTTGCCAGCCCGCTGTGTGTGTGATCGATTTCAGATTCTCCTTTGCCAGCCCGGTGTGTGTGATCGATTTCGGATTCCCCTTTGCCAGCCCGGTGTGTGTTTGATCGAATTCAGATTCTCCTTTGCCAGCCCGGTGTGTGTGATCGATTTCAGATTCCCCTTTGCCAGCCAGGTGTGTGTGTGATCGATTTCAGATTCTCCTTTGCCGCCCGGTGCGTGTGATCGATTTCAGATTCTCCTTTGCCAGCCTGGTGTGTGTTTGATCGAGTTCAGATCCTCCTTTGCCAACCTGGTGTGTGTGATCGATTTCAGATTCCCCTTTGCCAGCCCGGTGTGTGTGATCGATTTCAGATTCTCCTTTTCCAGCCCGGTGTGTGTGTGATCGAGTTCAGATTCTCCTTTTCCAGCCCGGTGTGTGTGATCGATTTCAGATTCTCCTTTGCCAGCCCGGTGTGTGTGTGATCGATTTCAGTTTCTCCTTTGCCAGCCTGATGTGTGTGTGATCGATTTCAGATTCTCCTTTGCCGCCCGGTGTGTGTGATCGATTTCAGATTCCCCTTTGTCAGCCCGGTGTGTGTGATCGATTTCAGATCCTCCTTTGCCAGCCCGGTGTGTGTGATCGATTTCAGATTAACCTTTGCCAGCCCGGTGTGTGCGTGATCGATTTCAGATTCCCCTTTGTCAGCCCGGTGTGTGTGATCGATTTCAGATCCTCCTTTGCTAGCCTGGTGTGTGTGATCGATTTCAGATTCCCCTTTGCCAGCCCGGTGTGTGTGATCGATTTCAGATTAACCTTTGCCAGCCCGGTGTGTGCGTGATCGATTTCAGATTCCCCTTTGCCAGCCCAGTGTGTGTGATCGATTTCAGATTCCCATTTGCCAGCCCGGTGTGTGTGTGATCGATTTCAGATTCCCCTTTGCCAGCCCAGTGTGTGTGTGATCGATTTCAGATTCCCCTTTGCCAGCCCAGTGTGTGTGTGATCGATTTCAGACTCCCCTTTGCCAACCCGGTGTGTGTGTGATTGCTTTCAGATTCCCCTTTGCCAGCCCGGTGTGTGTGTGATCAATTTCAGATTCCCAATTGCCAGCCCGGTGTGTGTGATCGATTTCAGATCCTCCTTTGCCAGCCCGGTGTGTTTGATCGATTTCAGATTCTCCTTTGCCAGCCGATGTGTGTATGATCGATTTCAGATACCCCATTGCCAGCCCGGTATGTGTGATCAATTTCAGATTCCCCTTTGACAGCCTGGTGTGTGTGATCGATTTCAGATTCTCCTTTGCCAGCCTGGTGTGTGTTTGATCGATTTCAGATCCTCCTTTGCCAACCTGATGTGTGTGATCGATTTCAGATTCCCCTTTGCCAGCCCGGTGTGTATGATCGATTTCAGATCCTCCTTTGCCAGCCTGGTGTGTGTGATCGATTTCAGATTCCCCTTTGCCAGCCCGGTGTGTGTGATCGATTTCAGATTCCCCTTTGCCAGCCTCGTGTGTGTGATCGATTACAGATTCTCCTTTGCCAGCCCGGTGTGCGTGTGATCGATTTCAGATTCTCCTTTGCCAGCATGGTGTGTGTTTGATCGATTTCAGATCCTCCTTTGCCAGCCTGGTGTGTGTGGTCTATTTCAGATTGCCCTTTGCCAGCCCGGTTTGTGTGATCGACTTCAGATTCCCCTTTGCCAGCCCGGTGTGTGTGATCGATTTCAGATCCCTTTTTTGCCAGCCTGGTTTGTGTGATCGATTTCAGATTCCCCTTTGCCAGCCCGGTGTGTGTGATCGATTTCAGATTCCCCTTTGCCAGCCCGGTGTGTGTGATCGATTTCAGATTCTCCTTTGCCAGCCCGCTGTGTGTGTGATCGATTTCAGATTCTCCTTTGCCAGCCCGGTGTGTGTGATCGATTTCGGATTCCCCTTTGCCAGCCCGGTGTGTGTTTGATCGAATTCAGATTCTCCTTTGCCAGCCCGGTGTGTGTGATCGATTTCAGATTCCCCTTTGCCAGCCAGGTGTGTGTGTGATCGATTTCAGATTCTCCTTTGCCGCCCGGTGCGTGTGATCGATTTCAGATTCTCCTTTGCCAGCCTGGTGTGTGTTTGATCGAGTTCAGATCCTCCTTTGCCAACCTGGTGTGTGTGATCGATTTCAGATTCCCCTTTGCCAGCCCGGTGTGTGTGATCGATTTCAGATTCTCCTTTTCCAGCCCGGTGTGTGTGTGATCGAGTTCAGATTCTCCTTTTCCAGCCCGGTGTGTGTGATCGATTTCAGATTCTCCTTTGCCAGCCCGGTGTGTGTGTGATC
The DNA here is from genome assembly GCF_037043375.1 of Chiloscyllium plagiosum. Classification (NCBI taxonomy): domain Eukaryota; kingdom Metazoa; phylum Chordata; class Chondrichthyes; order Orectolobiformes; family Hemiscylliidae; genus Chiloscyllium; species Chiloscyllium plagiosum. Next base: position 48,669,072 of record NW_028270173.1, read on the forward strand.
GATTTCAGTTTCTCCTTTGCCAGCCTGATGTGTGTGTGATCGATTTCAGATTCTCCTTTGCCGCCCGGTGTGTGTGATCGATTTCAGATTCCCCTTTGTCAGCCCGGTGTGTGTGATCGATTTCAGATCCTCCTTTGCCAGCCCGGTGTGTGTGATCGATTTCAGATTAACCTTTGCCAGCCCGGTGTGTGCGTGATCGATTTCAGATTCCCCTTTGTCAGCCCGGTGTGTGTGATCGATTTCAGATCCTCCTTTGCTAGCCTGGTGTGTGTGATCGATTTCAGATTCCCCTTTGCCAGCCCGGTGTGTGTGATCGATTTCAGATTAACCTTTGCCAGCCCGGTGTGTGCGTGATCGATTTCAGATTCCCCTTTGCCAGCCCAGTGTGTGTGATCGATTTCAGATTCCCATTTGCCAGCCCGGTGTGTGTGTGATCGATTTCAGATTCCCCTTTGCCAGCCCAGTGTGTGTGTGATCGATTTCAGATTCCCCTTTGCCAGCCCAGTGTGTGTGTGATCGATTTCAGACTCCCCTTTGCCAACCCGGTGTGTGTGTGATTGCTTTCAGATTCCCCTTTGCCAGCCCGGTGTGTGTGTGATCAATTTCAGATTCCCAATTGCCAGCCCGGTGTGTGTGATCGATTTCAGATCCTCCTTTGCCAGCCCGGTGTGTTTGATCGATTTCAGATTCTCCTTTGCCAGCCGATGTGTGTATGATCGATTTCAGATACCCCATTGCCAGCCCGGTATGTGTGATCAATTTCAGATTCCCCTTTGACAGCCTGGTGTGTATGATCGATTTCAGATTCTCCTTTGCCATCCTGGTGTGTGTTTGATCCATTTCAGATCCTCCTTTGCCAGCCTGGTGTGTGTGATCGATTTCAGATTCCCCTTTGCCAGCCCGGTGTGTGTGATCGATTTCTGATTCCCCTTTCCCAGTCCGGTGTGTGTGATCGATTTCAGATCCTCCTTTGCCAGCCTGGTGTGTGTGATCGATTTCAGATTCCCCTTTGCCAGCCCGGTGTGTGTGATCGATTTCAGATTCCCCTTTGCCAGCCCGGTGTGTGTGATCGATTTCAGATCCTCCTTTGCCAGCCCGGTGTGTGTGTGTGCTCGATTTCAGATTCTCCTTTGCCGCCCGGTGTGTGTGATCGATTTCAGATTCCCCTTTGTCAGCCCGGTGTGTGTGATCGATTTCAGATCCTCCTTTGCCAGCCCGGTGTGTGTGATCGATTTCAGATTAACCTTTGCCAGCCCGGTGTGTGCGTGATCGATTTCAGATTCCCCTTTGTCAGCCCGGTGTGTGTGATCGATTTCAGATCCTCCTTTGCTAGCCTGGTGTGTGTGATCGATTTCAGATTCCCCTTTGCCAGCCCGGTGTGTGTGATCGATTTCAGATTAACCTTTGCCAGCCCGGTGTGTGCGTGATCGATTTCAGATTCCCCTTTGCCAGCCCAGTGTGTGTGATCGATTTCAGATTCCCATTTGCCAGCCCGGTGTGTGTGTGATCGATTTCAGATTCCCCTTTGCCAGCCCAGTGTGTGTGTGATCGATTTCAGATTCCCCTTTGCCAGCCCAGTGTGTGTGTGATCGATTTCAGACTCCCCTTTGCCAACCCGGTGTGTGTGTGATTGCTTTCAGATTCCCCTTTGCCAGCCCGGTGTGTGTGTGATCAATTTCAGATTCCCAATTGCCAGCCCGGTGTGTGTGATCGATTTCAGATCCTCCTTTGCCAGCCCGGTGTGTTTGATCGATTTCAGATTCTCCTTTGCCAGCCGATGTGTGTATGATCGATTTCAGATACCCCATTGCCAGCCCGGTATGTGTGATCAATTTCAGATTCCCCTTTGACAGCCTGGTGTGTATGATCGATTTCAGATTCTCCTTTGCCATCCTGGTGTGTGTTTGATCCATTTCAGATCCTCCTTTGCCAGCCTGGTGTGTGTGATCGATTTCAGATTCCCCTTTGCCAGCCCGGTGTGTGTGATCGATTTCTGATTCCCCTTTCCCAGTCCGGTGTGTGTGATCGATTTCAGATCCTCCTTTGCCAGCCTGGTGTGTGTGATCGATTTCAGATTCCCCTTTGCCAGCCCGGTGTGTGTGATCGATTTCAGATTCCCCTTTGCCAGCCCGGTGTGTGTGATCGATTTCAGATCCTCCTTTGCCAGCCCGGTGTGTGTGTGTGCTCGATTTCAGATTCTCCTTTGCCAGCCCGGTGTGTGTGATCGATTTCATGTTCTCCTTTGCCAGCCCAGTGTGCGTGTGATCGATTTCAGATTCTCCTTTGCCAGCCTGGTGTGTGTGATCGATTGCAGATTCTCCTTTGCCAGACCGGTGTGTGTGTGTGTTCGATTTCAGATTCTCCTTTGCCAGCCCGGTGTGTGTGAGATTTCAGATTCTCCTTTGCCATCCTGGTGTGTGTTTGATCCATTTCAGATCCTCCTTTGCCAGCCTGGTGTGTGTGATCGATTTCAGATTCCCCTTTGCCAGCCCGGTGTGTGTGATCGATTTCTGATTCCCCTTTGCCAGTCCGGTGTGTATGATCGATTTCAGATCCTCCTTTGCCAGCCTGGTGTGTGTGATCGATTTCAGATTCCCCTTTGCCAGCCCGGTGTGTGTGTCATCGATTTCAGATTCTCCTTTGCCGCCCGATGTGTGTGATCGATTTCAGATTCTTCTTTGCTAGCCTGGTGTGTGTTTGATCGATTTCAGATCCTCCTTTGCCAACCTGGTGTGTGTGATCGATTTCAGATTCCCCTTTGCCAGCCCGGTGTGTGTGTTCGATTTCAGATTCCCCTTTGCCAGCCCGGTGTGTGTGATCGATTTCAGATCCTCCTTTGCCAGCCAGGTGTGTGTGTGATCGATTTCAGATTCCCCTTTGCCAGCCCGGTGTGTATGATCGATTTCAGATTCCCCTTTGCCAGCCCGGTGTGTGTGATCGATTTCAGATCCTCCTTTGCCAGCCCGGTGTGTGTGTTCGATTTCAGATTCCCTTTTGCCAGCCTGGTGTGTGTGATCGATTTCAGATTCCCCTTTGCCAGCCCGGTGTGTGTGATCGATTTCAGATTCCCCTTTGCCAGCCCGGTGTGTGTGATCAATTTCAGATCCTCCTTTGTCAGCCTGGTGTGTGTGATCGATTTCAGATTCCCCTTTGCGAGCCCGGTTTGTGTGATCGATTTCAGATTCTCCTTTGCCAGCCCGGTGTGTGTGTGATCGAGTTCAGATTCTCCTTTTCCAGCCCGGTGTGTGTGATCGATTTCAGATTCTCCTTTGCCAGCCCGGTGTGTGTGTGATCGATTTCAGTTTCTCCTTTGCCAGCCTGATGTGTGTGTGATCGATTTCAGATTCTCCTTTGCCGCCCGGTGTGTGTGATCGATTTCAGATTCCCCTTTGTCAGCCCGGTGTGTGTGATCGATTTCAGATCCTCTTTTGCTAGCCTGGTGTGTGTGATCGATTTCAGATTCCCCTTTGCCAGCCCGGTGTGTGTGATCGATTTCAGATTCACCTTTGCCAGCCCGGTGTGTGCGTGATCGATTTCAGATTCCCCTTTGCCAGCCCAGTGTGTGTGATCGATTTCAGATTCCCATTTGCCAGCCCGGTGTGTGTGTGATCGATTTCAGATTCCCCTTTGCCAGCCCAGTGTGTGTGTGCTCGATTTCAGACTCCCCTTTGCCAACCCGGTGTGTGTGTGATCAATTTCAGATTCCCAATTGCCAGCCCGGTGTGTGTGATCGATTTCAGATCCTCCTTTGCCAGCCCGGTGTGTTTGATCGATTTCAGATTCTCCTTTGCCAGCCGATGTGTGTATGATCGATTTCAGATACCCCATTGCCAGCCCGGTATGTGTGATCAATTTCAGATTCCCCTTTGACAGCCTGGTGTGTATGATCGATTTCAGATTCTCCTTTGCCATCCTGGTGTGTGTTTGATCCATTTCAGATCCTCCTTTGCCAGCCTGGTGTGTGTGATCGATTTCAGATTCCCCTTTGCCAGCCCGGTGTGTGTGATCGATTTCTGATTCCCCTTTACCAGTCCGGTGTGTGTGATCGATTTCAGATCCTCCTTTGCCAGCCTGGTGTGTGTGATCGATTTCAGATTCCCCTTTGCCAGCCCGGTGTGTGTGATCGATTTCAGATTCCCCTTTGCCAGCCCGGTGTGTGTGATCGATTTCAGATCCTCCTTTGCCAGCCCGGTGTGTGTGTGTGCTCGATTTCAGATTCTCCTTTGCCAGCCCGGTGTGTGTGATCGATTTCATGTTCTCCTTTGCCAGCCCGGTGTGTGTGAGATTTCAGATTCTCCTTTGCCATCCTGGTGTGTGTTTGATCCATTTCAGATCCTCCTTTGCCAGCCTGGTGTGTGTGATCGATTTCAGATTCCCCTTTGCCAGCCCGGTGTGTGTGATCGATTTCTGATTCCCCTTTGCCAGTCCGGTGTGTATGATCGATTTCAGATCCTCCTTTGCCAGCCTGGTGTGTGTGATCGATTTCAGATTCCCCTTTGCCAGCCCGGTGTGTGTGATCGATTTCAGATTCCCCTTTGCCAGCCTCGTGTGTGTGATCGATTACAGATTCTCCTTTGCCAGCCCGGTGTGCGTGTGATCGATTTCAGATTCTCCTTTGCCAGCATGGTGTGTGTTTGATCGATTTCAGATCCTCCTTTGCCAGCCTGGTGTGTGTGGTCTATTTCAGATTGCCCTTTGCCAGCCCGGTTTGTGTGATCGACTTCAGATTCCCCTTTGCCAGCCCGGTGTGTGTGATCGATTTCAGATCCCTTTTTTGCCAGCCTGGTTTGTGTGATCGATTTCAGATTCCCCTTTGCCAGCCCGGTGTGTGTGATCGATTTCAGATTCCCCTTTGCCAGCCCGGTGTGTGTGATCGATTTCAGATTCTCCTTTGCCAGCCCGCTGTGTGTGTGATCGATTTCAGATTCTCCTTTGCCAGCCCGGTGTGTGTGATCGATTTTGGATTCCCCTTTGCCAGCCCGGTGTGTGTTTGATCGAATTCAGATTCTCCTTTGCCAGCCCGGTGTGTGTGATCGATTTCAGATTCTCCTTTGCCAGCCCGGTGTGTGTGTGATCGATTTCAGATTCTCCTTTGCCGCCCGGTGCGTGTGATCGATTTCAGATTCTCCTTTGCCAGCCTGGTGTGTGTTTGATCGAGTTCAGATCCTCCTTTGCCAACCTGGTGTGTGTGATCGATTTCAGATTCCCCTTTGCCAGCCCGGTGTGTGTGATCGATTTCAGATTCCCCTTTGCCAGCCCGGTGTGTGTGATCGATTTCAGATCCTCCTTTGCCAGCCCGGTGTGTGTGATCAATTTCAGATTCCCCTTTGGCAGCCCGGTGTGTGTTATCGATTTCAGATTCCCCTTTGCCAGCCCGGTGTGTGTGATCGATTTCAGATTCCCCTTTGCCAGCCCGGTGTGTGTGATCGATTTCAGATTCTCCTTTGCCAGCCCGGTGTGTTTGTGATCGATTTCAGATTCCCCTTTGCCAGCCCGGTGTGTGTGTGATCGATTTCAGATTCCCCTTTGCCAGCCCGGTGTGTGTTTGATCGATTTTAGATTCTCCTTTGCCAGCCCGGTGTGTGTGATCGATTTCAGATTCTCCTTTGCCAGCCCGGTGTGTGTGTGTGATCGATTTCAGATTCTCCTTTGCCGCCCGGTGTGTGTGATCGATTTCAGATTCTCCTTTGCCAGCCTGGTGTGTGTTTGATCGATTTCAGATCCTCCTTTGCCAACCTGATGTGTGTGATCGATTTCAGATTCTCCTTTGCCAGCCCGGTGTGTGTGATCGATTTCAGATTCTCCTTTGCCAGCCCGGTGTGTGTGTGTGATCGATTTCAGATTCTCCTTTGCCGCCCGGTGTGTGTGATCGATTTCAGATTCTCCTTTGCCAGCCTGGTGTGTGTTTGATCGATTTCAGATCCTCCTTTGCCAACCTGATGTGTGTGATCGATTACAGATTCTCCTTTGCCAGCCCGGTGTGCGTGTGATCGATTTCAGATTCTCCTTTGCCAGCATGGTGTGTGTTTGATCGATTTCAGATCCTCCTTTGCCAGCCTGGTGTGTGTGGTCTATTTCAGATTGCCCTTTGCCAGCCCGGTTTGTGTGATCGACTTCAGATTCCCCTTTGCCAGCCCGGTGTGTGTGATCGATTTCAGATCCCTTTTTTGCCAGCCTGGTTTGTGTGATCGATTTCAGTTTCCCCTTTGCCAGCCCGGTGTGTGTGATCGATTTCAGATTCCCCTTTGCCAGCCCGGTGTGTGCGTGATCGATTTCAGATTCCCCTTTGCCAGCCCAGTGTGTGTGATCGATTTCAGATTCCCATTTGCCAGCCCGGTGTGTGTGTGATCGATTTCAGATTCCCCTTTGCCAGCCCAGTGTGTGTGTGCTCGATTTCAGACTCCCCTTTGCCAACCCGGTGTGTGTGTGATCAATTTCAGATTCCCAATTGCCAGCCCGGTGTGTGTGATCGATTTCAGATCCTCCTTTGCCAGCCCGGTGTGTTTGATCGATTTCAGATTCTCCTTTGCCAGCCGATGTGTGTATGATCGATTTCAGATACCCCATTGCCAGCCCGGTATGTGTGATCAATTTCAGATTCCCCTTTGACAGCCTGGTGTGTATGATCGATTTCAGATTCTCCTTTGCCATCCTGGTGTGTGTTTGATCCATTTCAGATCCTCCTTTGCCAGCCTGGTGTGTGTGATCGATTTCAGATTCCCCTTTGCCAGCCCGGTGTGTGTGATCGATTTCTGATTCCCCTTTACCAGTCCGGTGTGTGTGATCGATTTCAGATCCTCCTTTGCCAGCCTGGTGTGTGTGATCGATTTCAGATTCCCCTTTGCCAGCCCGGTGTGTGTGATCGATTTCAGATTCCCCTTTGCCAGCCCGGTATGTGTGATCGATTTCAGATCCTCCTTTGCCAGCCCGGTGTGTGTGTGTGCTCGATTTCAGATTCTCCTTTGCCAGCCCGGTGTGTGTGATCGATTTCATGTTCTCCTTTGCCAGCCCGGTGTGTGTGAGATTTCAGATTCTCCTTTGCCATCCTGGTGTGTGTTTGATCCATTTCAGATCCTCCTTTGCCAGCCTGGTGTGTGTGATCGATTTCAGATTCCCCTTTGCCAGCCCGGTGTGTGTGATCGATTTCTGATTCCCCTTTGCCAGTCCGGTGTGTATGATCGATTTCAGATCCTCCTTTGCCAGCCTGGTGTGTGTGATCGATTTCAGATTCCCCTTTGCCAGCCCGGTGTGTGTGATCGATTTCAGATTCCCCTTTGCCAGCCCGGTGTGTGTGATCGATTACAGATTCTCCTTTGCCAGCCCGGTGTGCGTGTGATCGATTTCAGATTCTCCTTTGCCAGCATGGTGTGTGTTTGATCGATTTCAGATCCTCCTTTGCCAGCCTGGTGTGTGTGGTCTATTTCAGATTGCCCTTTGCCAGCCCGGTTTGTGTGATCGACTTCAGATTCCCCTTTGCCAGCCCGGTGTGTGTGATCGATTTCAGATCCCTTTTTTGCCAGCCTGGTTTGTGTGATCGATTTCAGATTCCCCTTTGCCAGCCCGGTGTGTGTGATCGATTTCAGATTCCCCTTTGCCAGCCCGGTGTGTGTGATCGATTTCAGATTCTCCTTTGCCAGCCCGCTGTGTGTGTGATCGATTTCAGATTCTCCTTTGCCAGCCCGGTGTGTGTGATCGATTTCGGATTCCCCTTTGCCAGCCCGGTGTGTGTTTGATCGAATTCAGATTCTCCTTTGCCAGCCCGGTGTGTGTGATCGATTTCAGATTCTCCTTTGCCAGCCCGGTGTGTGTGTGATCGATTTCAGATTCTCCTTTGCCGCCCGGTGCGTGTGATCGATTTCAGATTCTCCTTTGCCAGCCTGGTGTGTGTTTGATCGAGTTCAGATCCTCCTTTGCCAACCTGGTGTGTGTGATCGATTTCAGATTCCCCTTTGCCAGCCCGGTGTGTGTGATCGATTTCAGATTCCCCTTTGCCAGCCCGGTGTGTGTGATCGATTTCAGATCCTCCTTTGCCAGCCCGGTGTGTGTGATCAATTTCAGATTCCCCTTTGGCAGCCCGGTGTGTGTTATCGATTTCAGATTCCCCTTTGCCAGCCCGGTGTGTGTGATCGATTTCAGATTCCCCTTTGCCAGCCCGGTGTGTGTGATCGATTTCAGATTCTCCTTTGCCAGCCCGGTGTGTTTGTGATCGATTTCAGATTCCCCTTTGCCAGCCCGGTGTGTGTGTGATCGATTTCAGATTCCCCTTTGCCAGCCCGGTGTGTGTTTGATCGATTTTAGATTCTCCTTTGCCAGCCCGGTGTGTGTGATCGATTTCAGATTCTCCTTTGCCAGCCCGGTGTGTGTGTGTGATCGATTTCAGATTCTCCTTTGCCGCCCGGTGTGTGTGATCGATTTCAGATTCTCCTTTGCCAGCCTGGTGTGTGTTTGATCGATTTCAGATCCTCCTTTGCCAACCTGATGTGTGTGATCGATTTCAGATTCTCCTTTGCCAGCCCGGTGTGTGTGATCGATTTCAGATTCTCCTTTGCCAGCCCGGTGTGTGTGTGTGATCGATTTCAGATTCTCCTTTGCCGCCCGGTGTGTGTGATCGATTTCAGATTCTCCTTTGCCAGCCTGGTGTGTGTTTGATCGATTTCAGATCCTCCTTTGCCAACCTGATGTGTGTGATCGATTACAGATTCTCCTTTGCCAGCCCGGTGTGCGTGTGATCGATTTCAGATTCTCCTTTGCCAGCATGGTGTGTGTTTGATCGATTTCAGATCCTCCTTTGCCAGCCTGGTGTGTGTGGTCTATTTCAGATTGCCCTTTGCCAGCCCGGTTTGTGTGATCGACTTCAGATTCCCCTTTGCCAGCCCGGTGTGTGTGATCGATTTCAGATCCCTTTTTTGCCAGCCTGGTTTGTGTGATCGATTTCAGTTTCCCCTTTGCCAGCCCGGTGTGTGTGATCGATTTCAGATTCCCCTTTGCCAGCCCGGTGTGTGTGATCGATTTCAGATTCTCCTTTGCCAGCCCGCTGTGTGTGTGATCGATTTCAGATTCTCCTTTGCCAGCCCGGTGTGTGTGATCGATTTCGGATTCCCCTTTGCCAGCCCGGTGTGTGTTTGATCGAATTCAGATTCTCCTTTGCCAGCCCGGTGTGTGTGATCGATTTCAGATTCCCCTTTGCCAGCCCGGTGTGTGTGTGATCGATTTCAGATTCTCCTTTGCCGCCCGGTGCGTGTGATCGATTTCAGATTCTCCTTTGCCAGCCTGGTGTGTGTTTGATCGAGTTCAGATCCTCCTTTGCCAACCTGGTGTGTGTGATCGATTTCAGATTCCCCTTTGCCAGCCCGGTGTGTGTGATCGATTTCAGATTCCCCTTTGCCAGCCCGGTGTGTGTGATCGATTTCAGATCCTCCTTTGCCAGCCCGGTGTGTGTGATCAATTTCAGATTCCCCTTTGGCAGCCCGGTGTGTGTTATCGATTTCAGATTCCCCTTTGCCAGCCCGGTGTGTGTGATCGATTTCAGATTCTCCTTTGCCAGCCCGGTGTGTTTGTGATCGATTTCAGATTCCCCTTTGCCAGCCCGGTGTGTGTGTGATCGATTTCAGATTCCCCTTTGCCAGCCCGGTGTGTGTTTGATCGATTTTAGATTCTCCTTTGCCAGCCCGGTGTGTGTGATCGATTTCAGATTCTCCTTTGCCAGCCCGGTGTGTGTGTGATCGATTTCAGATTCTCCTTTGCCGCCCGGTGTGTGTGATCGATTTCAGATTCTCCTTTGCCAGCCTGGTGTGTGTGATCGATTTCAGATTCCCCTTTGCCAGCCCGGTGTGTGTGATCGATTTCAGATTCCCCTTTGCCAGCCCGGTGTGTGTGATCGATTTCAGATTCTCCTTTGCCAGCCTGGTGTGTTTGTGATCGATTTCAGATTCCCCTTTGCCAGCCCGGTGTGTGTGTGATCGATTTCAGATTCCCCTTTGCCAGCCCGGTGTGTGTTTGATCGATTTTAGATTCTCCTTTGCCAGCCCGGTGTGTGTGATCGATTTCAGATTCTCCTTTGCCAGCCCGGTGTGTGTGTGATCGATTTCAGATTCTCCTTTGCCGCCCGGTGTGTGTGATCGATTTCAGATTCTCCTTTGCCAGCCTGGTGTGTGTTTGATCGATTTCAGATCCTCCTTTGCCAACCTGATGTGTGTGATCGATTTCAGATTCCCCTTTGCCAGCCCGGTGTGTGTGATCGATTTCAGATTCCCCTTTGCCAGCCCGGTGTGTGTGATCGATTTCAGATCCTCCTTTGCCAGCCCGGTGTGTGTGATCGATTTCAGATTCCCCTTTGGCAGCCCGTTGTGTGTTATCGATTTCAGATTCCCCTTTGCCAGCCCGGTGTGTGTGTGATCGATTTCAGATTGCCCTTTGCCAGCCCGGTGTGTGTTTGATCGATTTCAGATCCTCCTTTTCCAGCCTGGTGTGTGTTATCGATTTCAGATTCCCCTTTGATAGCCTGGTGTGTGTGATCGATTTCAGATCCTCCTTTGACAGCCCGGTGCGTGTGATCGATTTCAGATTCCCCTTTGCCAGCCCGGTGTGTGTGTGATCGATTTCAGATTCCCCTTTGCCAGCCCGGTGTGTGTGATCGATTTCAGATTCCCCTTTGCCAGCCCGATGTGTGTGATCAATTTCAGATCCTCCTTTGCCAGCCCGGTGTGTGTTTGATCGATTTCAGATCCTCCTATTCCAGCCTGGTGTGTGTTATCGATTTCAGATTCCCCTTTGATAGCCTGGTGTGTGTGATCGATTTCAGATTCCCCTTTGCCAGCCCGGTGTGTGTGATCGATTTCAGATTCCCCTTTGCCAGCCCGGTGTGTGTGTGATCGATTTCAGATCCTCCTTTGACAGCCCGGTGCGTGTGATCGATTTCAGATTCCCCTTTGCCAGCCCGGTGTGTGTGTGATCGATTTCAGATTCCCCTTTGCCAGCTCGGTGTGTGTGATCGATTTCAGATTCCCCTTTGCCAGCCCGGTGTGTGTGATCGATTTCAGATTCCCTTTGCCAGCCCGGTGTGTGTGATCGATTTCAGATTCCCCTTTGCCAGCCCGGTGTGTGTGTGATCGATTTCAGATTCCCCTTTGCCAGCCTGGTGTGTGTTTTCGCCTGATCTGTAGCATCATCCCAGAATTTCACACTGAGTGAATCAGCCAGGAACTGCTGCCTGGGGACACAGCGACGGGTATCACTGTCAAAGTAACCTGTTTGTATTCCGTTGACCATCGCAACAACAGTGACTTCAGGGAAATCTTGTTCTCCTGAGACAATTGTATATTTTATAGTTCGTGAATTAGTCTCTGTAATATAAACAGTTCGAGGAGCTGGTTATCAAACTGCAGAACAAGCACTGGAAGGGAAACTGGGAGGGAGTGGAACTAGCAAACAAGACAGAATGTGGCTGGGGTGGGGGGAGGAAGAGAGACTTGGGGGATGAAGAGAGCCAGACTGAGAGGGACAGAGATTGGGGAGGGACAGAGATTGGGGAGGAAAAGGGCTTGGGGAGGGACAGAGATTGGGGAGGGGCAGAGACTGGGGAGGGACAAAGACTTTGGAGGGACAGAGACAGGGGAGGACAGAGATTGGGGAGGGACAGAGACTGGGGATGGACAGAGACTGGGGGAGGACAGAGAATGGGGAGGGACAGAGACTGGGGTGGGACAGAGATTGGGGTGGGACAGAGATTGGGAATGGACAGAGACTGGGTAGGGACAGAGATTGGGGAGGGACAGGGATTGGGGAGGGACAGAGACTGGGGAGGGACAGAGACTGGGGAGGGACAGAGATTGGGGAGGGACAGAGACTGGGGAGGGACAGAGATTGGAGAGGGACAGTGACTGGGGAGGGACAGAGACTGGGGAGGGGCAGAGATTGGGGAGGGACAGAGATTGGGGAGGAAAAGGGACTGGGGAGAGACAGAGATTGGAGAGGAACAGAGACTGGGGAGGGACAGAGATTGGGAGGGGGCAGAGGCTGGGAAGTGACAGGGGCTTGGAATGGAAGATAAATACTGGGGATGGGGGAAGAGAGAGACATTGGGGAGGAACTGGGAAGTGAGGGAGACTGGAGAGCATGGAGGAAGGACACTGAGGTGTGGGGAGATATTGTGGAGGGTTTGGAAATGAAATAAGGAAAGTCAGAGGTGAAGAGGATGTGGACAAGAGACTGGGATCTGGAGGAATAGAATGGGAGAGGTTACACATCGGGAAGGAGGAGAGACGGGTGTAAAAGGCAAAGGTATTGCAGGGGAGGGAAAGGGATTGGGAGGAGCAAAGGGAGTGATGAGGGGGATAAAGACTGTGAAGGAGGGGGAGAGAGAGATTACACAGGACAGAAAGAAACTGGGATGGGGAGCAGGGTGGAGGGGTTGAGACCAGGGAGGGAAATGAGACTCTGGGGAAGGTTGGAGGGGATGGGAAAGAGGCTGAGGGTGAGGGGGGGATAAGAGCTAGGAGGAGATGGAGAGACTCAGGAGGAACAGAAAGGGAGAGAGAGAGGGAGAGGTAAGAGAGAGAGCAGTGGGAAGGAAGAGAGAGAGATTATCCGGAAAAAGAGAGAGATTTGGAAGTTTGTTCAATAATTCGGTTGATATTTCGTAGTTCTGCCATTGGATGTTAAAAATGTCCAATTTCGCTTCATTTATCCCTGTCATTTAAACAGGAGCTGTGCCACATCATTTCATTTGGTATTTGAACTGGGGTTTGCTTCATTAATCCATGCATTGTTTTAATTCTACTGGCCGATCACACAGCTCTGAAACACTCACATCAATCCCTCTTCTAACACTGCAGTGTGTTCTCCAGGAACACTTTATTGAGGAGAAGACAAACTGCCTACAGATGTGTGTCTCTCAGGGTAGAAGACACATGATCAGAGCGAGTAGGAAGGACATTTCTACATTGTTTAATCCAAACAAATGGGATGGGGTTTGGTAAAATATGTTCATGGTTAAAGGTCTGTTATTTCAATATGAATTTGATATTCTGTTTTCATTGTATGGGTGATACACTGGAAATAAAGCACCACTACTCCCAGAGCCATCACAACAGTTAAAGGGTTTTTTAAAACAAAATGGGCAAAAATCACCAAATGTTCAGTCCCAGATTAATTGCGATCACAGTCCAGGTTTCTGTACTTACCAAGAATGACCAGTATTACTGTTCATTATGTTCTCGCTGCAGATAAGCAATTAAACTAAAGCCAGGAAACTCTTCAAACTGAAGCTTGAAAGCTCCTTGAACACCTCCTCGCTATCTCTCTCTCTCTCTCTCTCTTTCACTATCTCTCTCACACACACGCACACACAGACACACACACACAGACACACACATGCGCACACACAGACACATGCACAGACACACACAGACACACGCACACACAGACATAGACACACACACGCAGACACATGCACAGACACACACACGCGCACACACAGACACAGACACACACGCACACACACACAGACACACACAGACACACACACACAGACACACACATGCGCACACACAGACACATGCACAGACACACACAGACACACGCACACACAGACATAGACACACACACGCAGACACATGCACAGACACACACACGCGCACACACAGACACAGACACACACGCACACACACACAGACACACACACACACGCACACATAGACACAGACACACACACATAGACACAGACACACACACAGACACACATACACACACAGACACACACAGATACACAAGCACATGTGCACACACACACAGACACACACACATAAACAGGAAAGAAGCACACAGGCAGAGTGAAAATAGTTCAGTAATGTTTTGCTCACAAGATCTATTGGGTTCGTTTTTGCTGAAATGAAGCTTTCCCCTCAAACATCCCTTTCTCAAATGCAGCTACTGGTTTACATATGAGAGCTCTCGGACATATTCAATTAAAGACCACAATTTGCACATTTTGCTGAAGGAAATATAAGGTGGTTTTCTTCGGGTTTCAAGTGGCTTACTGCAGAGAACTGAGAGACAGAGGCAGCTGCAGACCTGCTGGCCTCTCTTGTTCTCTGAACTGGCTTCACTCTGGAATCCAAGTATGACCTTCACAGAGCCATGAAGACAGCCAAGGACCAATACCAATCCAAACTAGAGACCCAGACAGACACCCAGCGACTATGGCAAGGACTGAATGATACCACATGTTCTAAAAAGATAAAAATCACACAACATGAGGTTATAGTCCAACAGGTTTAATTGGAAGCACACTAGCTTTCGGAGCGACGCTCCTTCATCAGGTGATCTCCGAATCAGTTCTAAAAAGAGACAGTTTAAGTTAGTAGACATTGACACATCCCTCCCAGATTGTCTCAACACCATCTATGCTCGCTTTGAGCAGAATTTCGGGAGAGAGGTAACACCTACCTGACAAGTCCTCACCAACCTATCCTAACAGTCACTGTATCAGAGGTCAGATCAGTTTTCCTTCATGTGAATCCAATGAAAGCGATGGGACCAGACGGAGTACCAGGCTGTGCATTCAGAGCATGCGCAGATCAACTGACAGAGGTCTTCTTGGACACCTTCAACCTCTCCCTGGAGCAGGCCACTGTCCCTGCCTGTTTCAAGAGGGCCAACATCATCCCTGTGCCTAAGAACACTCATGCTACATGTCTCAGTGATTACCGCCCAGTGGCCCTAACTTCGGTGATCATGAAGTGCTTTGAAAGTTTGGTCATGGCATTAATCAACTCCAGCCTCCCCACAATTCTTGACCCACTCCAATTTGCCTATCGAACCAACAGATCCACATCAGATGCCATATCACTTGTCCTTCACTCCTCCCAAGAACATCTTGACACCAAGAGCAGCTATGTAAGAATCCTACTCATTGACTACAGTTCAGGCTTCAACACTATTATCCCCTCGAGACTGATGACTAAACTTAGTGATCTCGGACTAAGCCTCACTCTCTGCAACTGGATCCTCAGTTTTCTGACCAACAGGCCACAAACAGTGAAGATTGGGGACAATATTTTATCTTCACCAACACTCAACACTGGAACCAATACCCCACACCCCCACACCTCCCCCCACAACACACACACACCCTAACCTCAGGGGTGCATACTCAGTCCCCTACACTACTCACTGTATACCCATGACTGTGTCGCCAAATACCAGACTAATGTCATTTACAAGTTCGCTGATGACATCCACCATAGTCGGTCGAAACTCAGATGGCAATGATACAGACTACAGACGGGAGGTGGAAGACCTGGAAAAATGGTGCACTGAGAACAGCCTAGCTCTCAATGCCGGCAAAACCAAGGAACTCATTATTGACTTTCGGTGGGATGTTACTCATGCCCCCCCTACACATTAACAGCACAGATGTGGAACGAGTGGAGAGTGTCAAGCTCCTGGGAGTGGTCATCCACAACAAGCTTTCTTGGACTCTTCATGTGGACACACGGGTGACAAAGGCCCAACAACGTCTCTTCTTCCTCAGGCAGCTGAGGGAATTTGGCATGACGCTCTGCCAACGTTTATAGGTGCGCCACTGAGAGCATTATGTCTGGATGTATCACTACCTGGTATGGCAACTGTACCATTCAAGATCGGAGACGGTTACAGAGAGTGGTGAACTCAGCCCGGACAATCACAAAGGTCAACTTCCCATCTATGGAATCCATCTACCAGGCCCGCTGTCAAGGAAAGGCCACCAGCATTCTTAAAGATCCATCCCACCCTGGCAATGTTTTTCTATACCCTCTGCCATCAGGGAGAAGGTACAGAAGCCTGAACACATTCACCAGCTGGTTTCAAATCCGTTTCTACCCGACTGTTGCTAGAATACTGAATGGACTCACAAACTCGTAGCATTTGCCTGTACCTGTGTTTTTGTTTTGCTGCTGTTTTAATTATTATTTGCTTATCTATGCTACTTAACTCTGTGATCTGCCTGTATTGCTCACAAGACAAAGCTTTTCACTGTTCCTCGGTACACATGACAATAAATTCAATACAATTTTGCTGTCAGCCCTGAGCTGTTCAGTTCCCTGACAACCAATCACCTTGCTGTTGGCGGGCAGAGGACCCCTGTCATTACAACCGGCTATGAGGCCACAAACCAATCAGCTTCACTTTAAACCACCCCTCAGCCCCAGTTTACTGGTGTACTGATCCGTATGATATCATTCAGATTTACCTCATCGAATATGAGTTCCCTGATTATGGCTGTTAACTTAATCCAATCAGGGAACCCCAGCTGACAGATATAAACAGGAGGGTTGCCACCGGGCGGTGGGGATCCCCAGTGGAGGGCTCTCTACGCGGGAGTCCTCCCCCTTTCTCTCAGGGATCTGGGGTGGAGGGTGCTGCACGCAGCAGTCCCCTGCAACCGCAGATTACGGTGGTTCACAGACTCCCAGCCCAACTGCTTGTTCTGTGGCGCTGTGGAGTCCGTGGACCATGTGTATATGGGGTGTGGGCGTTTGCACTCCCTTTTTGATTTTCTTAAAAACCTTCTCCTCTGTTTTTGGCTGCACTTCAGTCCCACGCTCCTGATCTTTGGGCACCCGGTACGGAGGAAGGAGGGCAGGTCTGAAGACCTCCTCGTGGGTCTGCTCCTGGGCCTGGCCAAACTGGCCATCAACAGGTCCAGGCAGCGGGCCGTGGAGGGGGTCGTTAGGGCCGACTGCCTGCCCCTCTTCCGCGGTTACGTTAGGGCCCGGGTGTCCTTGGAGAAGGAGCACGCGGTGTCCACCAACACCCTGGAGTTGTTCAGGGAGAGGTGGGTGCCGCAGGGAGTGGAGTGCATCATTTCCCCCTCCAATTCTATTTTGATTTAGTCCCTCCCCTCCCCTTCACTGTTTTGATCACACAGCACTGTCCCTTGATGTGAAGGGCAGTGTTTGTCACTGGCCACTCGGGTGTTTTCCTATCTTCCTGGTGGTGGAATTTGAATAAAGATTCGTGCACTTTGTGTCTTCCACTGTGTCTTACACCTGCACACACACACCATGGGTGCTGGGGATAAAATAAGCACTACCGCACTTAGGTGGTAGTGTAAAAAAAAAATTTAAAAAAAAAATAAACAGGAGGGTTGCCACCGGGCGGTGGGGATCCCCAGTGGAGGGCTCTCTACGCGGGAGTCCTCCCCCTTTCTCTCGGGGATCTGGGGTGGAGGGTGCTGCACGCAGCAGTCCCCTGCAACCGCAGACTGCGGTGGTTCACAGACTCCCAGCCCAACTGCTTGTTCTGTGGCGCTGTGGAGTCCGTGGACCATGTATATATTGGGTGTGGGCGTTTGCACTCCCTTTTTGATTTCCTTAAAAACCTTCTCCTCTGTTTTTGGCTGCACTTCAGTCCCACGCTCCTGATCTTTGGGCACCCGGTACGGAGGAGGGAGGGCAGGTCTGAAGACCTCCTCGTGGGTCTGCTCCTGGGCCTGGCCAAACTGGCCATTAACAGGTCCAGGCAGCGGGCAGTGGAGGGGGTCGTTAGGGCCGACTGCCTGCCCCTCTTCCGCGGTTACGTTAGGGCCCGGGTGTCCTTGGAGAAGGAGCACGTGGTGTCGACCAACACCCTGGAGTTGTTCAGGGAGAGGTGGACGCCGCAGGGAGTGGAGTGCATCATTTCTCCCTCCAATTCTATTTTGATTTAGTCCCTACCCCTCTTTCACTGTGTCTTTCACTGTGTCTCACAAAAAAAAAGAAAAAAAGAGAAAAAAAGAAAAAAAAGAAGAAAAATAAAAAAAAAATAAACAGGAGGGGTCCAACTCTATTTTGATTTAGTCCCTACCCTCCCCTTCACTGTTTTGATCACACACCATTGCCCTTTGATGTGAAGAGCAGTGTTTGTCACTGGCCACCCGGGTGTTTTCCTATCTTCCTGGTGGTGGAATTTGAATAAAGATTCGTGCACTTTGCGTCTTTCACTGTGTCTCACACCTGCAAAAAAGAAAAAAAAATTAACAGGAGTGTCACCGTGGGCGGCACGGTGGCACAGTGGTTAGCACTGCTGCCTCACAGCGCCAGAGACCCGGGTTCAATTCCCGCCTCAGGCGACTGACTGTGTGGAGTTTGCACATTCTCCCCATGTCTGCGTGGGTTTCCTCCGGGTGCTCCGGTTTCCTCCCACAGTCCAAAGATGTGCAGGGTCAGGTGAATTGGCCATGTTAAATTGCCCGTATGTTAGGTAAGGGGTAAAAATGTAGGGGTATGGGTGGGTCATGCTTCGGCGGGTCGGTGTGGACTTGTTGGGCCGAAGGGCCTGTTTCCACACTGTAATCTAATCTAATCTAAAAAAAAAGAAAAAAGAAAAAAAAGAAAAAAAATAAACAGGAGGGTCAGGGGTTCTGTCCACTCTTGGAGCTGGCTCCATGCTAGCTGAGTCACTGTCATGTGCTATGTACCTGTAAATAAAGGGTGACTCCCATTTGGAGGGAGAAAGTGGAGTCCCACACCAATGTTCTAGAATTAAACATAGGAATTTACATAGGCATGAGGACAGGTTTGGCCCATGTAAAGATTGGGTGGGAAGGCTAAAAAGTAAGACAACGGATGAGCAGTGGCAGTTGGTTTATGAGCCACTCAATTCCTCACAACTAAAATATATCCCAGTGAATAAGAAAGGTGGTAAGGGAGGTGTGGGGGAGGGGGGGTGGGGGAGTCAAAAACATCCATGGCTAAAAAAGGAGGTCAAGGACAATATAAAGTCAAAAATGAAGGTCTACCATATTTTTAGATTTTTAGATTACATTACAGTGTGGAAACAGGCCCTTCGGCCCAACAAGTCCACACCGACCCGCCGAAGCGAACCCACCCATACCCCTACCCCTACATTTACCCCTTACCTAACACTACGGGCAATTTAGCATGGCCAATTCACCTGGCCCTGCACATCTTTGGACTGTGGGAGGAAACCGGAGCACCCGGAGGAAACCCACGCAGACACGGGGAGAACGTGCAAACTCCACACAGTCAGTCGCCTGAGGCGGGAATTGAACCCGGGTCTCTGGCGCTGCGAGGCAACAGTGCTAACCACTGTGCCACCGTGCCGCCCACGGTGGCCCATTTCAAAGGCCAGTGGCAGGCTGGAAGCTTGGGAAACTGTCAAACATAAGTAAAGGGATACTAAATAATTCATAAAATGAGCTAAGGTAAATGATGAAAGAAAATTGGCACAAAAAACCAAAAAGGATAGCAAAAGCTTCTATAAGTGTACAAAAGGGAAGAGAGTCGCTGATGTGAATGTTGGTTCCCTTGGAAGGTGAAACTGGAGAGTTAATCGTGGGGACAACTGAAATGGCAGAGATGCCAAAGCAATGCTTTGCCCCAGTTTTCACAGTGAAGGACCATTCTTATTGGTTCGAGTCAGAGGCAATAGAAAGGGGAGAACGTAAAACAATCAGCATTGATCAGGAAAAGGTACTCAGCAAACTATTAGGATTGAGGGCAGACAAGTCCCCCGGGCCAGATGGCCGAGAGCCGAGGGTATTAAAGGAAGTGACGGTGGAGATCATGGATCCATTCATTACAATATTCCAAAATTCCCTCGACACAGGAAAAGCTCCCATGGATTGGAAAAATACTAATCTTGTTCAAAAATTACAGACCAGTTAGTTTAATATCTGTTGATGGGAAAGTGTTAGAATCAATTATTAAGGAAGCAACATCAGGACAGGTGGCAAGTCAGAATGTGGTCCATCAGAGTCAGCATGGGTTTATGAAGGGCAAATCATGTTTGACTAATTTGCTGGATGGCTTTGAAGATGTGAGAAGCAAAGTAGATACTGGGGATCCTTTAGGTGGAATGTATCTGGACTTTTGGCAGACATTTGATGAGGTGCCGCACAAAAGGATAATTCACAAAGTTGGATCATATGGGATTATGGGTAATTTATTATCTTGGGCAGATGACTGGCTAATGGACAGAAGACAGAGAATCGGGATAAATAGGGTTTTTTTTCCGGATGGCAAGAGGTTACGAGTGGGGTGCCACAGGGTTTGGTCCTTGGGCCCCAGTTTTTGACAATCTATATTCACGACTTGGAGATAGGGAAGGTTGCCAAAAATAGGCGGGATGGTAAATTGCAATGAGGAAACAGGAACCTTACAACAGATAGGGTAGGGGAGTCAGCCAAAATGTGGCAGATGGAGTTTAATACGGATATGTGTGAGGTCATGCATTGGGGTCAAGCAATGGGAAGGTGACCTTTTATCTACATGGGAAGAGACTTGTGATGCTGAGGTACAGAGGGAGGTGGGTGTCCTCATTCATGAGGTACAGAAAGCTCGCATTCAGGTCCAGCAGATAGTAAAGCAAGTGAATAAAATATCAAGGGAAGGCCATAATTTTGCAGCTATACAAGGCATTAGTGAGACCGCACCTGGAGTATTGTGCACAGTTTTGATCCCCTTATTTGAGGAAAGATGTAATGGCATTGGAGGCAGTTCCCAAGAGGGTTCATGAGATTGACCCCAGAGATAAGGGGTTTGTCACATGAAGAGAGATTGACCAGTGTAGGCCGATACTGTCTGGAGTTTCGAAGAATGTGGGGAGATCAAATTGAGGTTGTCAAGATGATAAAAGTCATGGATAAAATGGATGGGGAATGGATGCTTCCCCTTGTGGGGCATCCTCGGACGGGAGGTTGTAGGATGAGAGGGAGCAAATTTCAAACAGAGTTGGGGAGAAGCGACTTCTCCCAAAGGGTTGCGAATCGGTGGGATTCATTCCCCCAAAGTGCGGTGGATGCTGGGACAGTGAGTAAATTTAAGGAGGAGTGAGACAGATGTTTAATTGGTAATGGGGTGAAGGGATATGGGGAGAAGGCAGGAAAATGGGGGTGAGGAGCAGAACAGCCATGATAGAATGGCAGAGCAGATTTGATGGGCCGAATGGCCTAATTCTGCTCCTAGATCTTATGAACATGTGACTTGGTGACAGGATCCCAGCCTTGGTGGAGATATTTCAGCTGAAACCAACAGCTACACAAACAGGGTTCACAAAAGATATCGAATTCCTTACTTCCAAAACATGCAGCCATCCTTGTAAATCCCTGCTGGAAAACAGGGCTTTCCCATTTCAGTCCACAATATTAAAAATCACAATAAAAATACACTGTTTTTACACATTTCAAACTGAGGGCCATCCACACCACAGCTCACATTTTATTATTGACAGAGACAAAAAAACTGCAGGTGCTGGGAATCCAAACCAGAGAGGCAGGAGGCTGGAAGAACACAGCAAGCCAGGCAGCATCAGGAGGTGGAGAACTTGTCGTTTTGGGGATAACCCTTCTTTAGGACTGGGGGTGGGTGTGGGGGGAGCTGCAGATAAAGGGGGTGGCCCCTCTTGTCCTCACCTACCATCCCATCAGTCTCCACATCCAGCACATCACCCTTAAACACTTCTGCCAACTCCAACTTGACCCCACCACCAAGAACATCTCCCCCTCCCCAAAGAACATCTTCCCCTCCCCACCCCTCACTGTTTTCCACAAGGACCATTCCCTCTGCCAGACCTTGCTTTGCGCCACTCTCCCCACCGAACCCCCCCGAACCCCCAGGTACCTACCCCTGCAACCAGACAGGATGCAAAACCTGCTCAACACACCCCTCACCTCCATCCAGGGCTGCAAACCCTCCTTCCAGGTGAGATAGAGATTCACCTGCCTCTCTTCCAACCCAGTTTACTGCATCAGGTGCTCCCGGTGGGGTCTTCTCTACATCAGAGAGGCCGAATGTAAACTGAGGGAACGGTTCATCGAGTATCACAGCCGGGTCTGTAGGGGCCGATCGGACCTCCCAGTCACCGCCCATTTCAATTCTCCCAACCGCTCCCCTTCCAACATGACCATCCTCCCAGTCACCGCCCATTTCAATTCCCCCAACCACTCCCTTTCCAACATGACCATCCTCCCAGTCACCGCCCATTTCAATTCCCACAACCACTCCCTTTCCAACAAGACCATCCTCCCAGTCACCGCCCATTTCAATTCCCCCAGCCACTCCCTTTCCAACATGACCATCCTCCCAGTCACCGCCCATTTCAATTCCCTAACCACTCCCTTTCCAATATGGCCATCCTCCCAGTCACCGCCCATTTCAATTCCCCCAGCCACTCCCTTTCCAACATGACCATCCTTGGCCTCCTTCATTGCCAAAACAAACCACAGCTCCTATTGGAGGAACACCTCATCTTCCGCCTGGCACCCTACAGCCCAGAGGACTCAACATTGTATTCTCCAATTTCAAATAACCTCTCTCCCCATCCCCCGACCCCCTTCCCAACCCCTCCCCCTCCCTTCCACTGCTCCCTGCCACCAACCGGATAGATTTCTCCCATTGACCAACCAGGTCTTTACCTATCCCCACTTCATCACTCTGCCCCCACCACCCCTTTTATCTGCAGGTCCCCCCACATCCACCCCGGGTCCTGAAGAAGGGTTATACTTGAAACATCAACTTCTGCACTTCCTGAAGCTGCCTGGCTTGCTGTGTTCTTGCAGCCTCCTGCCATCTACTTTGGATTCCAGCATCTGCACTCTTTTTTGTCTCTAACCAATGTTTTAGCCAGACATGGCTCATCCACTAATTCTCAGCCATTTACAATTTGAGTATTTATGTCATCTACCTTGTTGTGAACATTTCGTGCATTCAAGCAGGATACCCTTAACTTTGCCATTTTGATGTCATTCTGCTGTTTAGATTAGTGAATGACTGGGTTATGTTCCCTGCCTTCTAATTTGCCTTCCAAACTTTCTCCTTTCCTTTCACATCTTCTGTCCTTCCAGTGTGAGCTACTTTTCAGTTCACAATCTATTGATAAATTAGTATAAAACCAGCACAACACCAGTAGAAAATCCCCCTGAGGATGTCAGTCAGGGTTTTGGAAGGTGTAATCTGGCCAACCTTTGTAACTGTTACCCCATCCCATAATATGTCCCAATGTTTTAGAAATCTGATGTCATATCACATGCACCTTTCCTTCAGCTATGTTCAATCGATCACCTCCTTCTCCTATGTTTATGAACATAGGGAATTGTGATTAATCCTGATTTTGCTTCTCTTGAGGTCCTATCTTTTAATGTCCTCCCTTATGATGTTCCATGAAATCCTGAGAAAATCTGTACACAGTACACCATTTGCAGACTTAGCTAAGTGCTTATCGTCCATTGTTATGCGCCACACCTTGCAAGGACAGGACTGCATTTGATGCTCCTTCCAAATTACTTGCTATAACAGGAGTTAACATTTTTGTTTCATCTTCAGGGAGACCAAAATAAAAGCTGCTTCACATAGTTTAAGCTTGAAAATGGCCAAGTGTTTTCAAAGAATGATTGTGGATAAAAACAATACTCATGAAAAAATATGAGTTTAATTAAATACAACTGGCTTGTAATTATTAAATCAAAATTATATTTCACAAATTTCATAAATTTCTTGAAGAGCTGATGCATTTAAAGCTACTCAATTTAACCATGGAGCGGAAATGAAGAACAACTATCCTTGGCTGAGGGAACTGCACAGGCTAACACTTCATTCTCAATGAATCGCAGTAAGTATTTATGGATTCATATATCTTTTTAACCTGATTTTCTTTCATGTTAGAATTAACTGTATATAAAAGGGGAGGTATGAGATTCTGGACAAACATATCAGTTTAACTCAGGATACTCCAAACACTGAGAGTACACATTCTGGATTAATGGTGCTGGAAGAGCACAGCAGTTCAGGCAGCATCCGAGGAGCAGTAAAATCGACGTTTCGGGCAAAAGCCCTTCATCAGGAATCTGGTTTCCAGCATCTGCAGTCATTGTTTTTACCCACTGAGAGTACACAGTATATTTTTACAGCGTGTTTTGTGTGTGGAATGAACTTCCTGAGGAAGTGGTGGGTTGTGCGTACTATTACAGCATTTAAAAGAGGCTTGAATAAGGCCATGAATAGGAAAGGCAGGGATATGGGCCAGGGCCAGGCAGGTGGGACTAGTTTAGATTTCGATTATGGTCAAAATGGCCTGGTTGAACCGAAGAGTCTGTTTCGGTGCTGCATGACTCAATGACTCTGTGACTTCCAGAGGTTTTTCTCATCCCAGTACAAAGCTTGAAGTGGAATTCCCAAGAATTCAATGTTCTAAATGTTTTTTACTTCTGATGACTGAAACTTTGGGTACATGGATCAACTTAAATGTTTGAAGATGTTATAAAAATCTAAAACACAAGGAACTGTGAGGAGAATTGTGCATGAATCTTTAACATGATTAAAATAATTTTGAGGACCGGCGAGAAGACTTATTGCTCGAGAGGACAGAAAAGGACAGTTTAACATAAAGGATAGATCAATAAGCAATGCTAGGCAGCATTCCCATGATGCTGATGTGAGGGTATGCTGAAATTAAAGCCCCATTATTCTGCAAGTGGTCACAAATATGCACATAACCACATAATCTCTCATAGTTTAATGTGCTAGCAGTTAGTTATCATCTCAGTATGAGAAACTCACAAACATTTCACCAGCAAAAATAATCAATATTATTTATATTCACAAATTTATCAATTAACAAGTGGCAAAATGGTGTTTACTGATTAATATGTAAATTCACAGTGTATTAGGAATCCAAAACCCAAGTATAAGACAAAGTGCATGTCTCTTAGTTCTCAGGGGAAGAAATCGCCTTTGTTTTGATTATAGCAGTTCTTCAATTCTCTGTTTGGTCAAACAGGTGTCGATCTTTGCTTGACTTTGAAGAACTTGCCCCCTTCCCTTCAATGTCTTTTAGTGCTGGTTTAGAGGGAGGGAGAAAAACAGAGACCGATTTGGGTTTGGGGTTTCTTGTGCTGCAGAGGGAATGTCCCGAACTGAATTGAAGTTTAACTTGCTCTGGTAGGTCTGTAGTAATACCTTTGAACAAGTTGATGAAAAATAGCTATTGTTTTTTTCTAAAAAGTAAAATAAAAAGTTTGCATTGTCAGAGACAATATACGAGTTTGTTTCAATTGAAGCATTCAAATGGGAATGACATCAGGTATTTGATAAAATGGAAAAATGCAACATCATGGGGAGTAGGCCCAGGAATGTCACTAAGTGAAATGGCAATTTGCACAGATGGTGCAGTAATGAGGGGACAAATCTCCTGTTTCTACATTGCAACAGGCTTGTGATTCTGTCGGAATGAGCAGAGATGTGCTGAATGAAAGTTCATGCAGGGAGGATGAAGCTTTTTTTGTGGGAAGAACACAACAGATGTAACTTTACACACCAAAAGAGGGGGGCAAAGAAGGGATCTGGTTGACTACTCTGTATAAATAGTTAAAGATGCCAACGTGGGCTGAGAAAGCAGTCAATACCATGTGCAAAATCTATCCTAAGAGTTTGAAGAAGACAGGGAACCAAATTGTTTAAACATTGGATACAGCTCTGATTCAGACTTAATTGCATATTTTATGTAGTCCTGCTGCTCCAGTCCAAGCAGAATTTGAAGGCTGCCGTTAAGAATTGTTTCAGGGATGAGGAGCTTCAGGAACAGTTCGGCTTGTTTATGCTGGAGAAGGGAATGTTAACAAAATATTAGTGAGTCACATTTGACATCATGAGGAAATATGAACAGAGTCAAAAGGGAGCAAATCTTCCCATTGCTGGAGGGATGAAGAACCGATGGCACTCTGATGGAATGGAATTGGCAAAACTAGCTGTGGGGAAATTCGAGAAAAAAAAAATTTATGCAGCAATTGGGAATATTGAATCAAGCATGCAAGATAAATTTAGATTAATATTTGCAAGCTTATAACAGGTAGAATTAATTGGAGAAGGTGGGGGAATTTCCCTAGTGAGACCCAGCCCAAACATGGCTGAGAGAATGGGCACTTCCTGTGCCATAGCCATTCTGTAGTTATTTGATTTCACAGATCTGAAGTAATTTAGCTCAGTGGGAACAGCTTGGTTTCATTTCTGAGTTGATGGGAGGTGAACAAGTCGAGCGATAGGAGTTGGAGGAGTGAGCAAGTCTCTTCATTCAATGTGGTGGGGGCTGAGATATAGGAGAAAGTGAGGACTGCAGATTCTGGAGATCAGAATCCACAGAGTGCTGCTGGAAAAGCACAGCAGGTCAGGCAGCATCCGAGGAGCAGGAGAATTGACATTTTGGACATAAGCCCTTCATCAGGATTCCGCCCATTCCTGATGAAGGACTTTTGCCTGAAACGTCGATTCTCCTGCTCGTCGAACGCTGCCCAACCTACTGTGCTTTTCCAGCACCAGACTCTCGGGCTGAGATATAGGTCCTGCATCTGTTGTTTCTGGACTTGCAAATGTTGCCTTTTGCCCTACAGCACAGAAGTTTGGTTTGTTGGATTCTTCTTGCTTGTGTAACTCGTGCTCCAGATACATTTCTGTCATTCACAGCTCTTTTGGGTTTTGTACACATGTACACAATTTCCTTCTTCTTCCTCAGCGGCCACCTCTTGTCTCATAGGCAAAAGTGTGGACTGCAGATGCTGGAGATCAGAGTCTAGATTAGAGTGGTGTTGTAAAAGCACAGCCAGTCAGGCAGTATCCGAGGAGCAGAAAAATTGATGTTTCGGGCAAAAGCCATTCATCAGGAATGAATCTTGCCTCTTACTTAGTTATCATATTCTCCAATCTCAGCTCATCAATTCTTTCTGGTCTTTAACTTGTGAGATCTTGCTCCTCGTACATTGGATCATAGGATGCTCTAAGATTTCTGAAAATTAATTAAACGAGTGATAGATTTAATTGGATATTTCATTGCAGTCTTGAATTGATGTCTGAACTTGGACTGAGTCACCACATAAATAAACGTGTTCATGCAGCAGCTCAGGTTCCGCAGCATATATCCACATTGCTCAAAGATATAAAAAGAATTGTAATCAAAGTGATGTGTAATATTAAAGAAATACAAAACGTTTACAAACCACAGAAATATGAAGCTGCCAGATATGGTGAAGAGTAACACAATTGATTTCCTTCTACTTTCTATCTCTGGATCACCGCGATTCTGCCCATTAGTCTGACTCCTCAGTGCCACACGGGCTTGATTGGCCAGTAAAATATATCTGACTGTCAAAACGTTGAGCAACAAAATTAAAGTGAATGGGATCAATGGGGTTAAAAGTTTATCGATCATCTTAAAACCAATCCATCCAGGGTCACTAAAATAGTTTCGCTTATTCGAACAGAACCATGGCACGTTGTTGATGAACATTTTAGCTTCAAATCTAAAGTAAAAGGGAACATTTTTGGAACAAAGCAGAATGCAGGTTGTCGCTAGTACTGTAAATGAAGTTTTCTGGTTGCAATACTTGATTGTAAACTTTCTACAACAAATAGCTACAAATCGGTCAAAGGAGAATGTGACAGTGAACCAGACAGAACAATCAATGGCTGCACGATGCAGGACATAGAGAACACTGCACAGAGGAGTAATGTCAAGGAAATGCAGGATTAAACCACCGTTCCTGTAATAATAATAACGAAAACGCCTCAGTATAATCTCGGTCAGAATGACCATGAGATCCACTGTCGCCATGGCCACCAGATAGCAAGTTGTACAGTTCGAGAGGCCACACTTTCTTCGGGACAGGATGCCTATCGCCATTAAATTAACTGTAAGACAGAAATGTCAGCATAAGCTTAAAAATACTGATCACATTTTCTCAGTGTCCATACACAGCCGTTGGAGCTGTTTATTTACTACTCAAAAATTATTGGTTGGAATGATTTCTGAGTTTGCATAATCACAACCACAATATTCATCCATGTCTATTCTGTTCCTTTCCAATGTTAACAAATGGGAGAGCAGGGAAGTTAGGTTATTAATATTGAAACAATGCTGAGAGATTTGGATGAAACACTGAATGCTAGTAAAGACCAATTGGATTCTTAGACATGGTGCAATAATATGCAAGAATAATGACCAATCTGCAACAGGATAATGGATTGTCTAGTCATAAAATTGTAATATTATACAGTACATAAATGGCTGTTCAGCCTATCGATTCTGGACCTTAAAAAATTTCTAAACCTGTACCAGTAACCAGAGCCACAAATTTTATGTGTTGCCTGTGAACCACCAAGTTTGAACTATCTGCACCATGCTAAGTCTCTGCCATAGCTCTGCCAAGGATTGAACACTCCCACACCATCTAGATTCTGCACAATGTCCAGGGGAGGCAATGGCCTAGTGGTGTAATCGCTGGACTATTCATTCAGAGACACAGGTGGTTTGAATCCCACCATGACAGATGGTGGAATTGGAATTCAACAAAAACCTGGAATTCAGATGATCATGAATCCATTATCGATGGTTGGAAAAACCTATCTGGTTCACTAATATCCTTCAAGGAAGGGAACTGCCATCCTTGTCTGGCCTGCATATGACTTTAGACCCACTGCAATGTGGTTGACACTTAACTACCCTGTGGGCAATAAATGCTGGCCTAGCCAGTGACGTCCTCATGCCCTGAATAAAAAAAAGTCACTTTCCTTTTTCCAATCTTCTTGTCCCTCACGTTGCTTTTAAATCTTTCCCTTCTCGCCTTAAACCACTGCCTTTGTGTTTTGGACTCCCCAACCACGGGGAAGAGACCTTGGCTGTTTGCCTTATCTATGCCCCTCATGATTTTATAAACTATCATAAGGTCACCTCAGCCTCCTATGCTCCAGAGATGAAAAAAGTTTCCCTGCGTATCCAGCCTTCCCTATAACTCATACCTTCCAGTCCCGGTAACATCTTTGTAATTTGTTTTGCACCCTTTCCAATTTAAATACATCCTTCCCAGAAAAGGGTGCCCAGATTTGTACACAGTACCCCAAACGTGGCCTCACCAATGCCTTGTACAGCTGTCTTGTACAGCTTTAAAGTTGGACTGTACTGTCTGAGAACACAGCTGTGGATGGTAAAAGTAAAACGCTGTACTGATCCGCAAGGGAATCCAATTGAAAAAAAAATGAACATACAGAGAATTAACAAATCACTCAACAGCTTGGGTAAATTTTTACAACAGAAAAAAGTATCTGATAATAATGACAGGAAATGTTAGTAAAAGCAGTTTCAAGCTAATCATACAATCAGAGAAACAAATAGAGGGGAAGGAAAGAACGGCGGTGATTGAAAAGCCCAACCCTAACACTAGCTCAATAACAAAACAAGAAGAAGGAAAACTATAATGGGAAAGTCGACATTGTCCTACCAGGCTGTACTCTCACTCGAGACAGGACCAATGGTGGTTTAACCTGAGGGTCACCACACCTCAGACATGGATAGAGGTTCCAAAGGAGAGTCCTTCATGGGAACTCAGCTGGTGTGAGAATAGAATTCAGGTTGTTGGAAGTACTCTGCTTTTCAAAAAACTGAATATGACTGTGAAATAAATAAAAAATGAAGTTGTAAATGCTGACCCAAGAGCAGGTTGAGGAATTCTGGGAAGCCATGGATGCCCTGGCCAAAAGGAGAATGCTGCTGTATGACAGAGAACGTTGGGTCGACCCCAAATGGTCTTGGTCGGCCTGTCAGTTGTGCTGCAACTGGGGCTTCACCCTTCCAAATCCAGCCTGTGCCAACCCCACTGGCAATCATCCTGTCTGACCTCACCCAGATTCACTGAAACACGCCATCGAATGAATTCGGAGCAATGGTTGTAAACTGAAGCTTTTATTCTCGTGCTGTGTCCAGCAAATATCCGATGACAAATGGATAGTTATTCTTTATTGGGTTTAAAGGTTACATAGTTTCAGAGGCTGAGGAGATGGAGGATGTATTTAAACTTACAAGGAAAATGCAACAAAAGTAAAGGCTGATAATTGCAATTAAAGGAAGGGTTCAGCAAAACAAAAATCATACTATCCTCAGAATACAACAAAGTGAATTGTGGGTATTCAATATGCTCACGAAATATGAAGAAATGAACCAAATTACTGTTTATCTGAAAGGACTGTTTCAGCCTCTGAAAGTGGACAGAAATATGGGATCAGGGGTGTCTCGTACTTCCTTTCATGTATTGGACTGAATTTGGAGAGTGAGAGAATAAACCAGGATGTTGCATCTTGATGTGGACAGAAGGCAAGGTGTGGGCTGGTGCCTTGAGCTGAAAGTGGTGTATTGCATGAGGAAGCGACTGGAGTGAGTTCAATAGAATCAATGACATCAAGTTGGCAATGGAGGAGATTGATTGAGAGGACAGGCACCTGGAAACTGGCATGCTGGGTAACCAAGCAACTATACTCCCTGGGAATAATCGGTGACAGTTAAAAAAGAAACACTCAGCTATATGTCAGAAAGTAACAAAATATGTGAATGGCAACGTGCTTCTTGATCAGAAACGTAAAAGTAAATTGAATTAGGAACACGATTAGAAAACTGTTTAAAATTAATCAAAACACAGCAAGCTAAGATTGACTTACCTACAGCCACCTGACATATATGAGAAAGGATATCAAGATAATGGAGAAGGCTGTCATTTGATTTTTGTTTGCAGTAATTAAACCAGAATTGTGAGATTATAACGATCAGTTATAAAATGGAATATTGTTGCCCACGAAGAACCCAGATATCTAATGAAATGTTAAGGCGACTTTCCAAGAAAGTGAGAATGAAAACAAATTTCCCATTGGGTGGAAATGAGAATATTTATCTAAAGTACCTGACCCTTGTTACTTGATAACTACGTAATTGATTAACACAGAAATCTCCACAGAAAAGTCGTGTAAATTGTCTTGTGAAAGGCAAAACTCGTTCAGAAATGCAATGATCTCCTCACAGTTGAAAAGGGATGACCCTGCCACACTGTTAGTTAGCTGCAGATGCCTTAAGGGAGAGACAAGGTTTCAAAATCTCCCATGCTGCCCTGGGTCTCGTTAATGTCATGGGGTCATACAACACGGAATCAAACCCTTCAGTTCAACCAGTCTGCCTGCTCCTGGTCCAAACTCACGTATTTATCCAAGTGCCTTTTAAATGTTGTAATTGTACCAACATCCACCAATTTCTCAGGAGGTTTATTCTACAATAGAACCAACCACTGTGTGAAACATTGGTCCCTCATGTGTTTACGAAATCTCTCTCCTCTCACCTTAACATTTCAGTTAGTTCCAAAAACTGAGAACAGCAGTTCCTGCCAATTCTGCTTCTGTACCATTGAAAACACCCTACAGCAAACATTTGCAATAATATGCAGTCAATAGATATTTTTGAATCATACAGTCCGTAGATGTTATTACACATCTCTGGCACATGTGAGTTTTGAATTTGGCTCTCCTGTCTCAGAGGGAGGGACATTAGCACTGCACACCAAGGCTGTTAGGTTTTCAGAATTGATTCACTAGTTCACAGCTGATCATCCACGAGTCACTAATGGCCGAGATCTGCCTGCCATGCAGTGTGCCATTATCATAACGCCATCGTTATGGTTTAATCAGCTGTTCGGAAGAATGTACCTGCATACGTAACAAATGTATCTAAAAATCAAGTTGAAAGCTCATGCTGTTTGAGAATTGACAGTGCACTACAACAGCCCATGCCAACAATCTGTGCATCCGACTTGAGTGAATGTTTAACTGGACCAGTTTTTGAGCACAAGAATCGGTCAAGACTGGGAATTCAGCAGATATTCATTCGTCTCTCACTCCACAACACTTCCCACCATGACTACAGCACAAGTCACGATTGTAAGGACTGGACACCATTTGCCTCTATAGGTTTGTTCCAAATCACACGACGTTTCCCCAGGGCAAAGTAACCACTTGTGGGCACTGCATGAAATTCATTCGGGCCCCGAGATGTTCACGTTGTCAGTAGTTGCCACAATCTATAGCATAAATTGTAACAGCACACCAAGTATCCTTCGAAAAATATCCTGCCCCACCCACAACCTGTACAATCGCAGCAGAAATATGGGACATTGGATGTTACAGGCCAAACCAATGAAACTCTTGGTCTTAATTTATATGTTGGTCATTTTACTTTCCCACTTCGGATCCAGAAAGCTCAAACTGCAGCCCAAAAAATGACCTACCTATGTTGACCGTGGACTGCAACATTCCAAAAATGTCCTTCAGCATGAACTTTGAAAGTTCAAGTAGCGAATGAGAGATGTTAATGTTTCATTAACGCCTGACAAACAGTGAGTAGATACAAACAGTAAAATTGGGTCAGTTGTGTTGGGTGGCTTGCTTCAGTTCATAAGCTCCACTCAGTAGAACTTATAATGACAGGTACAATCAGTAACAGTTGGGCACAGGGTAAATGTTTCAATGCTGGATTTTTAGCGTAAGAAATGCTCAACTTACTCCAATACCTGTATGAAGTTGTTTGAAGCTTTCTTAACATTATACGACGACCCATCAAAGATGATTGGCTCTAATCCAGGGTATTATTAAACTGAGATATGATAACGCATCAGCGATAACTCTGGACAGTTGCTTTCAGAAAATGATATCGGCCTCTGTATAACCGTCACTGCTGTTTCATTGTGATATATCATCAACCCCAGATCCAATCCAGATGCAGATAAAATTACACAATCCTATGGTGAAAGGCACTTACCAGGGACACCAATGGCAGCTAGAGCCGTATAGTATGTCTTCCTGATGCTGTTAAATGGTTCAAGCATTTCCACTGTGAAGTGATTTGCTTATTCGTGCTGAAGAGATCTCTCGAGTACAACTCCGAGACAGTTTATTATCAGAACTCTTTAATTTATTCTCGACAGGATCTCCACTGGGACACTGATGTTACCACATTGTTCGCACTTATTTGTAAAGGAGAGCATGCAAATGACGACACCAAATTGAGTCCAAATTCTGACAGAATATATTTTAGCTTTTTGAGACTGAATTGCAATACTTTAATCGCTGATACTTTGGAAACTACTGAAGATATATATAGATGTTAAAAATACATTTTATTCCCGAAAGAAAAGATCGTTAAATATGCACAATAACCACGTAACATAAGGCCCAATTTTGTTTTGTTGATGTTCTTACCACAATTACAACCATTGAAAACATCGAGTGTCACAATGCCTCTCTGATGTTTTCGGAATCAGGCTGCACATTACAGAGTAAAATGTTTCTCTTTCCCTCTTATGTCTCTCTTTCTCTTCCTCTTTCATCTCACATTTCCCTTGCTCCATGGGGATCCATTCTCTCACCTGTGTTGCCCAAAGGTTTGCACCACCCCCAAATTGTGCTTCCCGCAGTTTTACATCCCAGGTTTTTACCCCCTAATTTTGTCCCACCCCATCACAGTTGCCTGTCTGATGCTCCCTGACCGGCCTCCATTGATACACAATCCATGGGGACACCCAGTCCACAATGCACTGCCCTATCATATACTTTGGATTCTCATGCTCTCATAGTGACCTTGACAAACTCTCCCTTGTCTCCCTCGAGCCCTGAGGTACACTTCCTGTTCAAACCCTCTTTCCCCTCTCTCTCTCTTCCTGTCCGACTTACATCCACACTCTGACCAACTCTCTCCCCTTTCTCTGTCCCTTCCTAAATGAACCCAATCTCATCACAGTCAGACAAAATATGATTCCAGTCTCATCAGATTCTCACTCAGTCTCATACTCCACTCCTCAGACTCACATTAACAAAGATCCCAGTCTCAACAGAAACTGAGTGATTACTATCTAGTTAGATTCACACTCGGCGATTCCCTTCTAGTCAGATTGAGATAAAGAATGATTGCAGTCGAGCCGGGCTCACAGTCAGAATCATTTTGTGCTCATCAGATTGACTTTCAGAATATTTTTGGTCCAGTCAGATTTCCACTCAGAATGATGCTGGTCTAATCGGATTCAAATTCAGAATGCTCAGCGTGTACTCACATTCACACTCACTAGGATTCACACTGTCTCGTGTACTCACATTCGGAATAATTCCTGAACTAGACAGATTCAGACACAGATTGATTCTGGTCCACTCAGATTCACATTCAGGATGACTGCAGTTTTCCAACCAGAGTCAAATTCAGAATGATTCCAGTGTAGTCAGATTCATACTCGGAATAATCCCGGTCAAGTCGTATTCTCCCTGGCACATTCCAGAAGGAGGTGTGTGACAGTCTTGTCCCCCCCGCAGCCGCTTCGAGGGCAGCGTGCGGTGCGGCTGAGAGTCCGGGCGTGCATAAAGGATCTCACAGGCAAAGCCCTTCTCACCACCAGCCAAGCCATGTTTTGGTGCTTGTTGGAAAGTTCTGGCGATGAGGCATTCTGCCAAATGGCTTTGACAGTCTGCTCAGGGAACCGCTCGATAGGATCCGCCCTCTCCTTTTCCCGAAGGGTCTCAAGGACACTACGTGCTGACCACTTCCTGATGGACTTGTGGTCAAAGGTGTTTTTCTTCATAAATTTCTCCATGAAGGACGGTGATACGGAACGGTCCAACTGCTCAGAGCATTCCATGGCAGCGAGGCCAGGCCCATCCTTCGCAACACCGGGGACAGGGAGAACCTCAGTACGTAGTGACACTTGGTGTTTGCGTATCGGGGATCCACGCACTGCTTGATGCAGCCACACACAAAGGTGGCCATCAGGGTGAGGGTGGCATTGGGTGTGTTTTTTCCACTGTTGCCCAGATCTTTGTATAGCGAGTCCCTTTGGACCCGGTCCATCTTTGACCTCCATATAAACTGGAAGATGGCCCGGGTGACTGCAGCGGCACAGGTTCTGGGAATAGGCCAGACGTGTGCCACGTATACAGCAATGACAGTGCCTCACACCTGATGACCAGGTTTTTTCCCGCGATGGAGAGCGACCGTAGCTTCCATCTGCCCAGTTTGTGCCTCACTTTGCTGATACGCTCCTCCCAAGACTTGGCGCACACCCCAGCTCCTCCGAACCAAATACCCAGCACCTTCAGGGTGGTCGGTCCTGACGGGGAAGGGGATCGAGGATTGGTCGGCCCAGTTCCCGAAGAGCATGGCCTCGCTCTTGCCTCGGTTTACCTTGGCCCCCGAGGCCCGTTCGAACTGGTCACAAATGCACATGAGTCTGCGCACGGACAGCGGATCCGAGCAGAAAATGGCGACGTCGTCCATGTACAGGGAGGCGTGGGCCTGCAGGCCCCCGCTGCCAGGAATAGTCACCCCTCTCAGGCTCACATCCTTCCTGATGGACTCGGCAAATGGCTCTATGCAGCACACAAACAAGGCAGGAGAGAGAGGGCAGCCCTGCCTGGCTCCAGATCTGACTGGGAAGCTATCTGATTCCCACCCATTGATTGAGACTGCACTGACAATGTTGGTGTAGAGCAGTCTGATCCAATTGCAGATTCCCTCCCCAAAGCCCATTTTGGAGAGAACATCTCTCATATACCTGTGTGATATCCTGTCAAAGGCTTTCTCCTGGTCCAGGCTGATCAGGCAGGTGTCCAACCCTCTGTCCTGTACGTAGGCGATCGTATCCCTGAGGAGTGCGAGACTCTCAGCGATCTTCCTGCCCGGAACAGCACAGGTTTGGTCAGGGTGAATCACCGACCCCAGAGCAGACCTGACCCGGTTGGCGATTACCTTTGACAGAATTTTGTAATCCGCATTCAACAGTGAGATTGATCTCCAATTTTTGAGTTCCTCCCTCTCCCCCTTCCGCTTGTAGATGAGGGTGATGATGCCTTTCCTCATGGATTCACTCATGGTACCTGTCCGAAGCATACTGACATACACCTCCGGCAGGTCCTGGCCAATCAAGTCCCACAGAGCGGAATAGAGCTTGACCGGTCAGCCGTCACTCCCGGGAGTTTTATTCTTTTCGAAGGACTCGAGGGCCTTGGTCAGCTCGTCCAGAGATAGCGGCTGGTCCAGCCTCTCCCGTGTTCTGTCGTCTAAGATCTCCGTGATAGAGGACAGGAACGACTGGGAGGCCGCGCTGTCGGTCGGCTTCGCGTCATACAGACTGGCATAGAAGGATTTACTGATCCTCATGACGTCAGCCTGAGATGATGTTACCGAGCCATCTTCTTCCTTCAGGCTGCTGAGCACAGAGATCTCTTTGTGCACCTTCTGGAAGAAGAAACGTGAGCACGTCTCGTCCTGCTCCACCGAGCGGACCCTGGACCGGAAGATTATCTTGGAGGCCTCCGAAGCAAAGAGCGAGGCTTGCTGGCCCTTCACCTCCTTGAGGTCCTCCGTGACATCCACCCCCATCGTCTGCAGCAGGAGCAGGTTCTGCATACTTTCCTGGAGCTGGGACAGTTTTCCCCGCCTCTCTCTCGCCTCCTGAACACCTTTGAGGATGAAGAACCTCTTGATGTTCCCTTTTACTGTTTCCCACCAGTCCGCTGGGGACTCAAAGAGGGGCTTCACGGTTCTCTAACCTGCGTAGTCCCTCTTAAGCTCCTCAATGTTTCCTGGGGTCAACAGCTTGGTGTTCAACTTCCACATTCCCTTACCAGCCCGCTGCTCGTCCTGTAGGTGACAGTCGGCCAGCAGGAGGCAGTGGTCAGAGAAGAACACCGGCTTGACGTCAGTGGATCTGACCGAGAGCGTTCGGGACACAAACAGGTAATCTATCCTTGAGCAGATAGACCCTTCTGCCCGTGACAAGGTGTTTCACACTTAGGATGATTCTAGTTTCCTAATGTTCCCATTTCAAATGCCAATCGCCTGGTCAGACTCATACTCAGAATGATCCCGGTTGAATCAGATTCAAACACGGCCTCAGACTGCCCTGGTCGGATCACGTTCAGAATTATTCCAGTGTCGACAGATTTGTACTAATCACGGCTGGTCACATTCACACTCAGAACGATTGTGCTCTGGTCTGATTCACACTCAATCATTCGGCACTAGTCAGACTCACTATCAGAGTGATTCTAGAGGAGTCACATTCACACTCAGAATGGGAACCATCTCATCAGATTCACACTCAAAATTCATCCAGTTTTATCAGACTGAGCCGAAGAGTGATTCCAATCTGTCAGAGTGCCATTCAGCATCATTCTGTGATCCTCAGATCCACTCTCAGGATGCTGCAGGCCTGGCAGATTGACACACAGATTGGTTTTCTGTTCAGGTCATAGTTAATCCAGTGAATCAGATTCACATTTGGAATGATTCCAGTCTACTCCGATTCACACTCAGCTTGATTCGGACCAAGTCAGACTCACACTCGGAATTATTTTGCCCAAGTTATATTCTCACTGTGAATGTTTCTGCTGGAATCATGGTCTCACTGAGCATGATTCTGGATGAGTCAGAGTGAAACTGGGAATGTTTCCGATCCAAAAAAAACAAGTTGGAAACCTGAGACAAAACCAGAAATTGCTGGAAGATCTCAGCAAGTGCTTCAGCATCTGTGGAGAGAAATCAGAGTTAATATTTTGGGTCCAGTTACTCTTCTTCAGAACTGACAGTAGTTGGGAAACAGACCCTTCCTTTCAACTCATCATGCCAACCAGATACCCTGAACTGATCTAATCCCATTGACCAGCATTTGACCTGTCTGCCTCTAACCCTTCCTGCCCATGTGCTGGTCCAGATGCCTTGTAAATGTTCTATTTTCACACATCTCCATCACTTCCTCTGGCTGTTCATTCTATCCACCGAACACCCACCGAGTGAAAATGTTGCTGTTCAGGTCCCTTTTCAAGCTTTCCCCTCCTCCCTTAAACCTATGCACCTCGAGTTATGGACTGCACCAACTTGGGGAAAAATTCCTTTGGTTATTCATCCTATCCAAGTCTCTCATGAATATATGAGCCTCCATAAAGTCAATCCTCAGCCTCTGACTCTCCAGTGAAAAAAGCCTCAGCATATTCAGCCTCTCCCTGTATCTCAAACCCGCCTCAATCCTGGCAACATCCTTGTAAATCTTTTGTGAACCCTTTGATGTTTGATAACATCCTTCCTGCAGCAGGGAGACCAGAATTGAATGTAATATTGTAAAAGTGGCCAAGCCAATGTCCTGTAGTGCCACAATATGACCTCCCAACTCCTATACTCAATACTCTGACCAATAATGGAAAGCATACCAAAAGCCTTCTTCACTATCCTATCTACCTGCGTCTCCACTTTCAAGGAGCTATGAACCTGCACTGACAGCATCCTTCCTATAGCAGGGAGAATTGAATGTAATATTGTAAAAGTGGCATAACCAATGTCCTGTACAGCCAGAAAATGACATCCTAACTCCGAAACTCAATGCACTGATCAATGACGGCGGGGTCTCCCAGTGCCTTTTACACCACCCTGTCTCCCAGTGACTCCACTTTTAAGGAACTGAACTTCCAGCCCTCAGTCTCTTTGTTCAGCAACACACCCCAGGGCCCTAACATTATCTGGATAAGTCCTCTGCTGATTTGCCTAAGAAAAATGCAACACCTCACATTTACCTCAAAACGACCTTGTCATTTGTGAGGACAGCGTGGAACAGGCGGATACACTTGAACAGGTTGATGTAAAGACTGAGGATATGCTGGAAAGTTTGAAAAACATGAGGCTAGGTAAGTCCTCTGGGCCAGACGGAATATATCCAAGGTTACTAGGAGAAGCAAGGCAAGAGCTTGCTGTTCCTTTGGCGATGATCTTTGCACCCTCACTATCCACTGGAGTAGTGACAGATGATTGAAGGATGGCACAAATTATTCCCTTGTTCAAGGAAGGGAATAGGGATAACCCTGGGAATCAAAGAGCAGTCAGTCTTATATCGGTGGTGTGGAAAGTATTGGAGAGCATCCTGAGAAACAGGATTTATCATATTTTGGAAAAGCACAGCTTGGTTAAGGATGGTTAGCTTGGTTTTGTGAGGGGCAGGTCATGCCTCACAAGCCTTATTGAATTCTTTGAGGATGTGACAAGAATGAACCAGGCCAAGTGTTAGATTTGGAGGTAGGTGAGCACTTTGGTGATAGTGACAACAATTTATTTACATTTACGTTAGCGATGGAAAGGGATAGATATATAGCGCAAGGCAAGCATTATAGTTGGGGGAAAAGCAATTATGAGGAGTTTAGGCAAGATTTAGGATGTATAGGATGGGGAAGGAAACTGCAGGGGATGGGCACAACTGAAATGTGGAGCTTATTCAAGGAACAGCTACTGCATATCCTTGATAAGTATGTACCTTTCAGGCAGGGAGGAAATGGTCGAGCGAGGAAACTGTGGTTTACAAAAGAAGTTGAATCTCTTGTCAAGTGGGAGAAGGAGACTTCTGCTAAGATGAGGTGTAAAGCTCAGCTAGGATACTTGGGAGATACACGTTAGCCAGAAAGGAGCTAAAGAGGGAGCTAAGAGGAGCCAGGAGGGGACAGGAGAAGTCATTGGCAGGAAAACCATCAAGCTTTTTAGGGTTGTTTTTCAGACTGGAGACTTGTGACCAGTGGAGTGCCACAAGGTTCGGTGCTGGGTCCACTGCTTTTCATCATTTACATAGATCAGTTGCAGATATGGGTGAGGAATGGTAGATGGAGTTCAATCGAGGTCAGTGTGAGGTGATGCGTTTTGGGAGATCAGATGTTAAGCAAAAGAATACAGTTAATGGCAGGACTCTGAACAGAAGGATCTTGGGGTTCAAGTCCATAGCTCCCTGAAAGTGACCACCCAAGTAGAGAGGGTGGTAAAGAAGGCGTATGGCATACTGGCCTTTACAGTCGGGGAATGGAGTAAAAGAGTCAGGATGTCATATTGCAGCTTTGTAAGATTGCTGCACTTAGGCCACACTTAGAGTATTGCATTCAATTCTGGTCGTCACATTACCAGGCCCCTCTCCCTGTTCAGGCCTTTCCTGCACCATTACATCAAACAGGGTGTCCGCTAACTGAACTTCAACTCCTTCATCTTTCTCTTTAGTTTTTCCTTCGTGCTATGAATTATGATGGTGGGACCTTGTTACTACACAGTCTGGGAAATTTCCAGGGTATTTTTCTTTTAATTCCTCAGTTCCCTGGTCTTCCTTTGGTTTCTCCACAACAAGGGGTGTCACTCCCACCTTGGATCCTGCTAGATCGTTCCCAAGAACAATCTATATTCCTGGAACTGACACTCTGTCAATCACTCCCACTGTTACTTCCCCAGTCTTGATTTGGCTCTCCAACCTGATCTTACACTGGAGAACACGAAATGTCCATCTATTCCACAAATTACCACTGTCTCAGGTCACATGTCAGAAAGAGCGTAAATACAGTCATCTCTTTCTATTAAAGTCTGATTGAATTCCTTATCTTTCAAAATTTTAACATCTTTGCCTTCTCCCCCCTTCTTTCTGAATAAACTTTACCCATGGAGGTGATGTCTTTATAGAGATCAGGCACTAACTCAGTCCCCAGCCCGTGCCGAGGCCGTGCACTCTCCTGCAGATCCTCGACTTCTCTTGGGGTTTCCTTCACTATAAGACCATAAGATAAGACATAAGACATAGGAGTGGAAGTAAGGCCATTCGGCCCATCGAGTCCACTCCGCCATTCAATCATGGCTGATGCACATTTCAGCTCCACTTACCAGCGTTCTCCCCATAGCCCTTAATTCCTCTTGACAACAAGAATCTATGAATCTCGGCCTTGAAGACATTTCGCGTCCCGGCTTCCACTGCACTCCGTGGCAATGAATTCCACAGGCCCACCACTCTCTGGCTGAAAAATGTCTCCGCATTTCTGTTCTGAAATGACCCCCTCTAATTCTAAGGCTGTATCCACGGGTCCTAGTCTCCTCGTCTAACTGAAACAATTTCCTAGCATCCACCTTTTCCAAGCCATGTATTATTTTGTACGTCTCTATTAAGTCTCCCATTAATCTTCTAAACTCCAACGAATACAATCCCAGTATCCTCAGCCATTCCTCATATGTTAGACCTGTCATTCCAGGGATCATCCGTGTGAATCTCCGCTGGACACGTTCCAGTGCCAGTATGTCCTTCCTGAGGTGTGGGGATCAAAACTGGACACAGTACGCCAAATGGGGCCTAACCAGAGCTTTATAAAGTCTTAGTAGTACATCTCTGCTTTTATATTCCAACCCTCTTGAGATAAGAGACAACATTGCATTCGCTTTCTTAATCACGGACTCAACCTGCATGTTTACCTTTAGAGAATCCTCGACTAGGACTCCCAGATCCCTTTGTGCTTTGGCTTTATTAATTTTCTCACCATTTAGAAAGTAGTCTATGCTTTTATTCTTTTTGCCAAAGTGCAAGACCTCGCATTTGCTCACGTTAAATTCCATCAGCCATTTCCTAGACCACTCTCCCAACCTGTCTAGATCCTTCTGTAGCCTCCCCACTTCCTCAGTACTACTTTCACTAATGCCACTGGCTTCGCCTCCTTTACCACATTTTTTTCCCACAGTGCCTTTCTTCAACAAACAGCACTGTGACTTTCCATGTCCCACCTTCCCATGTCCCGCCTTTCACCTCCTTTCCACCCTTTTGGGCTTCTTTTTTCACCTGTGGTAAACTATTCCCAGTGTGCTCTACTCTTTGTTGTGTAGTGTCGGATCTCCCCTTCTCCCAGTTTCTATCCCTCACAGGATGAAATGCTTGCCGGAAGCTGAAATTTGCGTATGTACCAACGTACATTCATCTGCCATCTCTGCTGCTCTTCTCACTTTTTGCACTCTCTGTTCATCCACATAAATTCTTATCATCTCTGGACATGAGCTTTTAAACTCCTCCAGCAAAATAATCTCTCTTACAGCCTCACAGGTCTTATCTAGTTTTAAGGCCTGCACCCATCTATCAAAATGACCATATTTAATTCTTTTGAACGCAGTGTAAGTCTGACCTGGTTCCTTCTTTCTGTTTCTGAACCACTGTCTATATGTTTCTGGCACCAATCCATGAGCTCTCAAAGTAGTCTGTTTGCCATCTGCATGATCTCTTGACCCATCATCTGACAGCGTTGCCTATATCTCACTCGAACTGCCTACCAGCTCAGTCTGATCTAGCATTACCCACAAGTTCTCTGACCACTCTATCCACCACACCAATTTTTTAAATGAAATAAAGGTGGCTTCGACATCTTTCTCACCAAAATGTAGCAATGTTTAAACACTTTTTAAAAATCCATTTGCAGGATTTGGGTGTTGCTGGCTGGGTCAGCATTGATAGCCCATCCCTATTTACCCTGGAGAAGGTAGTGGGGAGCTGCCTTCTTGAATCGCTGCAGTCCACGTGCTGTGGGTTAACGCACAATGTTGGTAGGGAGGGAATTCCAGGATTTTGACCCAGTGACTGTGAAGGAACGGCAGTATATTTTCCAAGTCAGGATGGTGAGTGGCTTGGAGGGGAACTTGCAGGTGGTGGTGTTCCCAAGTACCTGCTGCCCTTGTCCTTCTCGATGGAAGTGGTCGTGGGTTTGGAAGGTGCTGTTTAAGGATCTTTGGTGAATTTCTGCAGCGCATCTTGTAGATAGTACACACGCTGCTACTGAGCACTGGTGGTGGAGGGATTGAAGGTTTGTAGATGTGGTGCCAATCAAGTGGGCTGCTTTGTCCTGGATGGTGTCAAGCTTCTTGAGTGTTGTTGGAGCTGCCCCCATCCAGGCAAGTGGGGAGGATCCCATCACACCCCTGCCTTGTGCCTGTAGATGGTGGATCGACTTTGGGGTGTCAGGAAGTGAGTTACCTGCTGCTGTGTCGCTTGTCTCTGACCTGCTCTTGTAGCCACTGTGTTTATGTGGTGAGTCCAGTTGTGTTTCTGGTCAATAGTGACCCCAAGGATGTTGACAGTAGGGGATTCAGTGATGGTAATGCCATTGAATGCCAAGGGGCAGTGGTTAGAGTGTCTCTTATTGGTGATAGTCATTGTCTGGTATATTTATATGATTTTGGTTACTTGTGGTTGGTTAAATTAAAAATGAGGGAAATGGCTCTTAAGAATTGCAGAAGAGGTGTGTCCTTCCACTATCTTTCTAAATGGTGCGAATGTTACTTGTCACTTGTCAGCCCAGCCTGAATATTGTCCAGGTCGTGTTGCATTTGAGCACAGACTCTTTCAGTACTTGAGGAGTCGCGAATGATGCTGAACACTGTGCAACCATCGGCGAACATCCCCCCTTCTGACCTGATGACAGAGGGAAGGTCATTGATGAAGCAGCTGAAGATGGTTGGGCCTAGGACACTACCCTGAGGGACTCCTGCAGAGATGTCCTGGAGCTGAAATGACTGACTCTCCACAACCACAACTCCATTTGTATGTATCACTACCTTTTCTCTGCATCTCCATCCTTTTAATTTGATTTTCCTGACTAATTCGCAACTTCTGAAGTTCAAATTCTCTCTCCTTTCTCTTCCTCTTTGCTCAGCTCTTTCTTTCTTTTTCCCCTCTCTCTCTCTCTCTCTCTCTCTCTCTTTCTTCTCTCATGGCTCTTCTTCTCTTCCTTTATCATCTAACTCCATTTGTCTCAATTGCAATTTAAGTTTTTCTAACTCTACTGCACTGGTCTGTTTCTCTGAGACACCAAAGTGCTTGACCAACTCCATGACAATTTCAGCTTTACTTTTGTCCCTGGTTAAACCCAATTCTAACCTACTTGCTAATTTTTAAAATATGTCCTTCCACTATCTTTCTAAATGTTTTTGGCAAATTTGGGAAACAAGTTTTCTTCAAACCCCAGAACCTCCTCTGC
This sequence comes from Chiloscyllium plagiosum, assembly GCF_037043375.1. Lineage (NCBI taxonomy): Eukaryota > Metazoa > Chordata > Chondrichthyes > Orectolobiformes > Hemiscylliidae > Chiloscyllium > Chiloscyllium plagiosum. The sequence continues at coordinate 48,712,679 of NW_028270173.1, forward strand.
AATTCTTAAGAGCCATTTCCCTCACTTTTAATTTAACCAACCACAAGTGACCAAAATCATATAAATTGCCTCCCCTACCATTTATTTAAAAATCCAGGAGACTAATCAGCAAGTGGTTAAATCTGCTGGGACCTTTCAAACCCCAAATCTGTTCAAATCTGTCCTAATCTCAGACTGGATCTGTCTAAACCTGTCCAAATCACAGACCCAAGCCCCCGACTGTTAGGACATGGGGTAAACTCTTCTGCTAATTAAACCAAACACACAGAAAAGCTCATCTCACCTTGTAATCTGTTAAAATATGAGTGACAGAGAACACACAAATTTCACTATTTAAAGAAAATAACGTGTTTATTTTTTTAATTCTAAAAGTGAACATTAACCAACAACTGTTCACAACCCTGAGCCCCCCCTTTCTCATATCTGTTTATTACTTGTTTCCAACTGTATAACAATATACTGTTCCAGTAAGACACTTATTAAAATTACATCAACTTAATTTCAAAACCACACAACAGCTGTCGTCATCGGTGTCTTTCTTCTTCTGGATGAAGATCTCCCTGGGTCATCATCTTTCTTTATCCTTTGATAATGCTTCATATGAAAAGGTACCTTTGATAGATAGTGTTTCCTAATTTCTTGGATGTGTGTTGATGGCAATTGCTCTGTCTGATTTTCAAAATGCCTGCCTGTTTTATATTCCCAACATTGGATCATCTCATTGGGTCAACGTTCGCAAGACAATAAATTGAAACTTGATAATGTTTTAGTATCCTGGAGCATAATTTAAACTGATTGGTTAAATTCAAATTGCTGCCAAAACAGCAATCACACAGCTAATTGATGCATGTTTCAATTTGAGAACTGCCTGTAATATGCATCTGTTTATTAACTCAGTCTCTGTGTTAAATGTTAAGTTTAGATAAGCACTTTATCTCTTAAAGGGACCATGCACTCTTTCCTCCTATCATTTTAACAAACAAATTCCATTCCACTTCAGGAGTACTCTACACAACTTCATAACAATATATTTGTAATTATTTCTGATACCGGCACTTGGAATTCAGAAGATCTGCCTAATTTTGTCCAAAGGCCTGAAGGCACAGGACCAGAACTAGATCATCCAGCTCATTAGTTCCTGCTCCATGATTTGATTAACTCGTGGCTGATCTGATAATCTTACAGCTGCATTTTCCTTCCTGACCCTAACTGATTAAAATCTGTCTGTCTCAGCCTTGAAAATACTTAATAAACAAGCTTGAAAGCCCAATGTGGTACAGAATTCCAGAGATTCATCCCCCCAAAAAACACTCCTTAAATAGCTAACCCCTTACTCTGGGTTTAAGCTCTCTTCTCTTCAACTCTTCTACAAAGAGAAATAATCTTTTCCCATCTCCCCGTCTAATTTCTAAAAACATTCTGGTGATCTGAATACTGACTGATGCCAGTGCCATTCCTGAAGGACATTCTTCATTTGGCCAAGCACTGTCAGTCTGGAGATTTCCTGACTGCTTTCTGAGATCTTCCCCGGCCATGGCATACAGGGGACATTTTGTGTCCCACATTGTGGACAGGTACCTGGAGGCCCTACTGAGCAGGGTGATGCAGAGGAGGGGTGTCCTCTTTCCTCAGGACCACAGAGAATGCTATGGGAATAGATCCTGCCAGTCTGCCCTGACATTGCCAGTCAGGTCAGTGCAGTGTCGGCTGATTGGAGGAATGTCCAGCAGTGTAGGATGGGGGTCAGTGACAATGTCCACTCAGACAGTGTGGGGGTCACCATCTCACTCCAACACCTCACGTTCACTCTATCTCTGTAACTGGACCCAGCTCCCACCAAGGCTAAATTCCACCCACCCTCACTTTTGCATGCAACATCTTCCCCCAGTCGTTCCCACCGACCCCAACATCAGAAACCCTGCATGCTCCCTCTACGCTGCCTGCTTGGGACAACTCCCCACTTGCCCCCACCTGCACCAGCACCAAGAGCTGTCCAACCCCCTTCTATCTCCTTTAATAACTCCCTTTCTCCCATCCCCAGGGTAAAACGCCCACTGTCGGGCAGGAAGAACCGAGACAGGCAGTGGCCTGTCTGACATTCAGTTCCTCACCCTTCATGAGGAAAGTATCTGACGGACTGAGTATACTTCACAGGGAAATCAGGAAGGCAGAAAGGGGACATGAGGAAGCTTTGGCAAACGGGGGTTAATGACAATCTAAAGGGGTTCTGGAAATACATTAAGGAGAAAAGGAGAGAACAGAGTCCCTCAAAGATCAGCAAGGACACCTATGTGTGGAACCACATGAGATGGGGGAGATACTAAATGAGTTGTATCAGTGTTTATTGTGAGGAAGGATATGGAAGATAGGGGACATGAGGAAACAAGTAGTGACAACTTGAAAAATGTTCATATTTCATCCTTCCGACAGCAGGGAGACCAGAATTGCACACAGAATTTCATAAGTAGGCTCACCAATGTCCTGTACAGCCACAATAGGACCTCCCAGCTCATGTACTCAATACTCTGACCAACACGGCGAACATACCAAATGCCTTCTTCACTATCCTATAAACTTGCAACCCCACATTTGAGGAACTATGAACCAGTACTCCAAGGTCTCTTTGTTCAGAATCACTCCTCAGACCTTACCATGAAGTGTATAAGTCCTGCCCTTTCTAAAATCAGCACCTCGCATTTATGTAAATCAAGCTCCATCTGCCACTCCTCACCCCACTGGCCCATCTGATCAAGACCCCATTGTACTCTGAGGTCACCTTCTTCACTGTCCACTCCACCAAAACTGTTGGGGTCATCTGCAAACTTACTAACCACACCCTGCGATGTTCTCTTACCATTTTGGGAATACTTGACACACCTCTTTTTCCTGACAAAGGGGGTCACCTCCCATTTTCCACATCCCATTCCATTTCCTCCTGATTTTCCTCAGATATTCCATTCCCAGTCATGGTTCCCATGTAATCATTGTTTCCGTCATTTAGGTCATTCCAAAGCCTTCAGTTGAGCCTTCCGTTGTTTACCTCATTGTGAGTGTTACATACATCCAAGTGGGGACACCTGAACTTGCTCTTTTTGACACCATTCCATTTCCCAAGCACACTGGATGCTCCACTTTCTTCCCTCGGCCTTCTAGACTTCCTCATGGCTTTTTAACTCACTGTCACCAACTTTACTTCCATCAGTTTGGTTCCCATCCATCTGAACTCATCTCATCAGCATCAGCAAATCTCCACATAGGCATTTCACTTCTAGTCCCAATAGGGTGTAACCAAGTGGTAGTGTCCCTACGCTAGACCGCGAGGCCTGGTTCCAGTCCTACCTGCTCCAGAGGTATGGAACAACATTCATTAGGAAAATGGGTAAAATAAAACAAAAGTTCCTCTTGACAAGTCTCACCTTCCCCAGGATTAGATTGAATTCCTCGGAAGTCTCATGCCGTCCCTCAGCATTGCTTCTCTCACCATGGATTGAAACAACTGATCCTCCTGTTCTTATAATCACTTCTTACTTTGGATTGTTTCATGTCCTATTCTTTAATCAGCCGAAACCTCATGCTACAACGATCACCGTCCTTTAAATGTTCCCTGCTAACTTGGTGCCTCCCTCATTCCTGAGAACAAAGTCTCACAGTGTCTCCTCTCTGACTGAACTGGAAGCAAGTCAGAGTCATAGAGTCACAGAGATGTACAGCATGGAAACAGACCCTTCGGTCCAATCCGTCCATACTGACCAGATATCCCGACCCAATCTAGGCCCACCTGCCAGCACCCGGCCCATATCCCTCCAAACCCTTCCTAAACATATACCCATCCAAATGCCTTTTATATGTTGTAATTGTACCAGTCTCCACCACTTCCTCTGGCAGCTCATTCCATAGACATACCACCCTCTGCATGAAAAGGTTGACCCTTAGGTCTCTTTTATATCTTTCCCCTTGCGCCCTAAACCAATGCCCTCTGGTTCTGGACTCCCCGACCCCAGGGAAAAGACCTTGGGTATCTACCCTATCCATGCCCCTCATGATTTTGTAAACCTCTATAAGGTCACCCCTCAGCCTCCAACACTCCCTGGAAACATCCTTTTAAATCTTTTCTGAACTCTTTCAAGTTTCACAACATCCTTCCGATAGGAAGGAGACCAGAATTGCAGACAATATTCCAAGAGTGGCCTAACCAATGTTCTGTACAGCTGCAACATGACCTCCCAACTCCTGTACTCAATACTCTGACCAATAAAGGCAAGCATTCTAAACACCTTATTCACTATCCTATCTACCTGTGACTGTACTTTCAAGGAGCTATGAACCTGCACTCCAAGGTCTCTTTGTTCAGCAACACTCCCTAGGACCTTACCAATAAGTGTATAAATCCTGCTAAGGTTTGCTTTCCCAAAATGCAGCACCTCGCATTTATCTGAATTAAACTCCATCTACCATTGCTCAGCCCATTGGCCCATCTGGTCAAGATCCCATTATAATTCAGGGTAACCCTCTTCGCTGTCCATTACACCTCCAATTTTGGTGTCATCTGCAAACTTACTAACTGTACCTCTTAAACTCACATCCAAATCATTTATGTAAATCATTTATATGAAATGTAGTGGGCCCAATCCTTGTGGCACTCCACTGGTCACAGGCCTCCAGTCTGAAAAACAACCCTCCACCACCACCCTCTGTCTTCTACCTTTGATCCAGTTCTGTATCCAAATGGCTAGTTCTCCCTGTATTCCATGAGATCTAACCTTGCTAATCTGTCTCCCATGGGGAACCTTGTCGAATGCCTTACTGAAGTCCACATAGATCACGTCTACCGCTCTGCCCTCATCAATCCTCTTTGTTACTTCTTCAAAAAACTCAATCATGTTTTGAGACATGATTCCCCACGTACAAAGCCATGTTGACTATCCCTAATCAGTCCTTTCCTTTCCAAATATATGTACATCCTGTCCCTCAGGATTCCCTCCAACAACTTGCCCACCACCGAGGTCAGGCTCACTGGCCTATAGTTCCCTGGCTTGTCCTTACTATCCTTCTTAAACAGTGGCACCACATTTGCCAACCTCTAGTCTTCCGGCACCTCACCTGTGACTATCGATGATACAAATATCTCAGCAAGAGGCCCAGCAATCACTTCCCTAGCTTCCCACAGAGTTCTAGGGTACACCTGATCAGGTCCTGGGGAGTTATCCACTTTTATGCGTTTCAAGATATCCAGCACTTCCTCCTCTGCAATATAACACTTTTCAAGATGTCACCATCTATTTCCCTACATTCTGTATCTTCCATGTCCTTTACCACAGTGAATACTGATGCGAAATACTCATTTAGTGTCTCCCCCATCTCCTGCAGCTCCACACATGGGAGAAAATCTCCTTCAGCACACTCTCACACTCTTGGACTTTACTATTCTGTATACTCCTGATATTCCCATTTGGCTTAGTTCCTAATTTTGTTTGTTTAAATACCTTTCCCCCCTCCCCCGTCCCACATTTCATATCACAGAAAACGAGAGACGCTTAATGGCTGATTGCTTTACCCAGCCGTCTATACAGTGGGGACTATCCCCTCCCAAGGACACAGGGGAGTGGTGCACGGACACACTGACAGCCAATGTTTGGAGCATGCCCAGTGCGAGCAGTCTACACACATAAGCACATCTTGCTCCCTATCTGATCTTCCTTTGTGTGATCGGCCCAGACCAGGTCTAATATTGATCATTAAACCCATCACACACACTCTCATCCTCACTGACTGAATACTGATGGGATGGGAGAGATCTCCAGTGTCTCCATAAGGTATAAGGATGGAGGGGAGTGTGGGAATGAGGATTTCTGACACAGTCTCCATCCCCTCACACTTGTTGTGTTCTCACTCTCTGAGAATGGATCATTCCCCATCCTCATGGACATTTATTTTGTTTCTGCAGGTTCCCCAAGTGGGACCTACACAACAGCTCCCAGTAAGTGACTGAGGGGACAGAGTGTTGGGAATGGTGGGAGAGGGATTGGAATGTGGAGAATTAAACTCCCTGGGAGTTACTCAGTCGTGGAATCCTCAACATCCAGATCCTCAGCCTGCAGTTGTTCCTTCTTTCGTCCTTGCTCTTCAATCTCTCTTCCTCAATCATTTTTCATCCACTTGCTCACTGTCCAGGTCTCTCAGCATCCTCCCCTCAGCCGCAGCCCTCCCCACCCTCTCCCTCACCATGTTCTGGTGTATGTGAGGTGTGACAGTGCTGTGCCTTTAAGGGATGTGTTTTGTCCTGTTTCTCTTGCAGAGGGGTGTTGTCACACTGGGACCTAAATGTCTCATTCAGACAAGCAGGTGGTGAACAGCTTTGAATCATGAGTGGGTGGGGTCGGGCTGCGTGGGGTGGGTTTGGTGAAGTCTTTGCTGGCTGCTGGAGCTGAAAACCTGAGTTCTCTGCTGCTGGAGTGAAACCTTCGACAGAGAGGCTTCCTTTCAGGAATCAACATGGGCAAATGTTTATTTGGGTGTTTCCTACAATTGAGCTGGAGAGAGATAGCATGTGAGAATAATAACTTCTGCTGAATTTCATTTGTCAAGAGTTTAAGGGATGAAAGTTATGCCCTTCTTTTGTATTTTAACTGCACTGTAAAAATAAAATGTGTTTTGTTTCAAGCCTAGCGATGGGCCAATCAAATCACATCTGGAACACAACACCTTGACTTGCCTTTCAATAAATATAAAAGTTCGGGTCGAGGCAATTTCCATCATATACTTAGTGAGGGAACTGGTGTGATCTGTAATAAATCGGGACGTCTGGTCTGGGATCAGAACCTCCAACTCCAGGTTGGGTTCAGGAGGATTGTCCTCAAAGGCAGCAAATGGGGAGGGTTGGTATTCTCTATTGGTGTGTTGCAATCAGTTGGTTTGAATAGGGGTGGGTTGTATAATAATGGCTGTTCTCAGAGGTTAAACGTTTCTGGGCTGCGGGGCAAGTAGTCACTTGGGGTAGATTGCAGATGGTGAATAATGGAAAGCTTTTGGAGTTGGCAGATGAGCTCCAGTTACCTGCAGATGTGAGGAAAGTGGGAGATAATGGCAGTGAGAGCTCTGCATTTCTGGCAAATGTAGGTGCTCTCAGAACCGTTGGAAATGGCTAAACTTCAATTGCACATGAAGGATCTAATAATAGAGGCAACAGTAAAGGAGAGAGAGAATTGCAGTAGAACAAAGAGCAAAAGAATTAGAACAGCTTGAATATGAAAAGGAAATGAAACAGTTTGCTTTACAATTGCAAGCAGAACAAAGAGAGAAAAAGAATATTGTCTTTTATAACTGATGACTGAAAATGTAAAATACTATGATCAACATATTTAAACTCTATTGTCTTTACTAATGCTGACTGGCTTATATAGTAATAGAGTCATTGAGATGTACAGCACGGAAACAGACCCTTCGGTCCAACCCGTCCATGCTGACCAGATATCCCAACCCAATCTAGTCCCACCTGCCAGCACCTGGCCCATATCCCTCCAAACCCTTCCTATTCATGTACCCATCCAAATGCCTCTTAAATGTTGTAATTGTACCAGCCTCCACCACTTCCTCTGGCAGCTCATTCCAGGCTTGATGTGAATTTGTATTATTTTCTATAGTTATTTGGAGATAGAATACAGTTGTGTTGTTTAATCATTGTGTATGAATGCCAAAAGGAAATCAATAGCTAACTGTTGAAATAAATAGACACTGTACCAGTCTTCTGTGTAATACAGACAGGTAAAACATAATTTGAACATTTGTACAGGGCTATTCAAACAGATTTATTCGCATTTTACAGGTCTTATGTTTTCTCCGAATTAGTTTGCAGATTATCAATGATGTCACGAGTGCCCAATAAGTGGACAATATGTGACCTGTGACAACGTTATCTTGTTAACCTCGGAAATCATTATGCAAAACAATCTGACAGCAATTATTCAAAATTCCAATTCCAGTCAACAAATCCTAAATGGCTGCAATTAGTTAAACATTCTATAAGATTTACAGTCAATTTTCTGTGTCCTCTTAGTTACTGAAACGGAATTAATTTTATTCAGTTGACAATAAAATAGCTTATTTCATTCAGTTTATTTTAATCTTTGCAAACAATTGAATTCCTGAATAAAGCAGTGCAGAGTCAGGCTTGTGGTTTTGGGTGAGTCAAAAATGATCAACTAACAACTATAATAACTCTTTTTTTTATTCAGACTGTTTAATTGGCCAGTTTAATTTTTTTACTAAATATAGTAATTGGTTTCCTCTGTGGGCAGTATCTACATAGACAGAAAATCTGATCATTGAAATGATGTTTAAAAATATTTAATGAACCAACTTTGATTCTACAGGTATTGAACAAGAATCTTACCAAAGGTCCTCACTAAATGTTCTCCACCAAAATGTGCTGAGGGGCTCGGGTGAGGATTGAAAACATTGGAGGGCAGAGGAGGTGGGAGCCATAGCATTTGCAAGGGAGTGAAGGAGTGCAGGCTTAGAAAATCAGCAAATACAATCAATAAAGTTGAAAGTTAGGAATATGAGGATAAGGAAAGGAGATGAAGGAGCAGCGGTCGAAAGCTAGTGCTTCCAAATATACATGTTGGACGATAACCTGGTGTTGTGCAATCTTTTCGAATGGGTTGCAGGTTTCAGAGGGTCCCAGACTATGGGCCACAAAATCTTCTTGATGGAGCAACACCACCACCTGCTGCCTAACAACGGGACTTCATGTGTTTGTTCATCTCCTGCATTACCGGCGGTGGACAGTTGGTGGTGGTATTGTCCATCTTCCACCATCCAAACTCACACAATGGAGTTAATGTACTTCTTTCAAGCCACCGCGCTGCCATCGTTGATTACGATGCATCTCTCTAAACACAATTTGTCAAATAAAAAACTTTTCTGTTCTACAGACATGATCCTGAACTTCCAGTCACATTGTTTTAATGAAGGACTGGGCCTGTCGTTCCAGGACAGTGGGAATGTGAACGCTGGAATTCTGACCCGGATCAGAGAGCCCGTTCCTTATCTGCTCCAGGTTGAGGTGTGAGGCAGCAGCTGGAGAAAGGGGCAGTGCTGCCTGAGTCTGGGACCCTCTGACAGCACAGGCCCTGGGGATTAGCACCATGTGTAACCCCCCTCACCCTGGGCCTGATACAGGATCCCCATTCACCTTTGATCATATTGTTTCGCAGTTTCAGTTAAGAATTAATTATTGATCATTGATTCTTATTGGGTTAGTGACAGGAATTCACATCTTTCAATGGTTTATTACTGTTGAGGTCAGTGATGGTGGCTCTGTGAAGGGATCGATGAGATTTGGAGCCAATGGAAAGGATTATATCAGTTTAGACCCAGACAGAATGAGATGGATCGTAACCAATCACTTTGCAGTGAAGACAAAAGAGGAATGGGATTCCGATGAATCCTGGAACAATTACTGGGAAACACAGCTGCATGGACAGTTTGTTGAGCATTTAAAGAGGTATCTGGAAGCTGGAAAGGATTATTTCACAATGTTTCTGTCTTGTCCAGGATTCTAGCACCAGATCTTTCACAGCCCCAGAAATGGGATCTTCAGGAATGACTCTGAAGAGTGAAGTCAGGTGTGGGTCAAACCAACATTTCAACCAATTCCATCAATTCCCGGTGGGCAAGGCCAGTTAAAATTGTCCCCAAATAACACAGACCTGGGAATGGATTTGGGAACAGAGACAATCTTGATGTTATTCGAATATGTTTCAGAAATCCCAGAAAACAATGTGGGACATTTCCATCTCGTACCTGTGCTTGTATTAGACACTGCAATGGCTGCAATATTTGGAATAATTATCTGGAAAAGGCCGTGGAGAGGTAAGAAACAAGGAGTGGAAAATGTCAAACTGAGGGGTCAGGGTGGTTGAGGGGAATATCCAGGATACAAAACAAAGTGAATGAGTTGAGTTTGTAGCTCAGGTTGAAATCAGTAGGTATATGGTTCTGGGCATCACAGAGACATAGTTACAAGGAGATCGGGGTTGGGAATGAAATATCCCAGAAACAAGTCCTACCAATAAGATAGACAGGTGGGCAGAGGAGGCAGGATTGCCTTGTTAATAAGAAATGAAATTCAATTTACAGCAAAAAGCAACATATGGACAGAAGGTGTCGAATCTGTCTGTATACAGGTCAGGAACCACAACGACATAATAACCCTGATGGGAGTTGTGTTCCGTTCCCAGCAGGAATCAGGGTGTGGGGCAGAAAATAAATCTAGGGATAGAAAAGGTCTGTAAGAAAAGGCACTATTACAATAATCATGAGGGACTTCAATAAGAAGGTGATCTGGGAAAATCAGCTCGGCAGTGGAGCCTCAGAAATGAGCTTGTGTGGAATGTCTATGAGATGTCTTTTGCAGCAGCTGGTGGTGGAGCCCCCAGGGAACAGGCCGTTCTGGGTTTGATGATGTGTAATGAGGCAGACCTGAGGTGAAGGGGAAGGAACCCTGAGTCGTCAGTGATGATAATATGAAAAGTTTCACCTTGCAGTTTGAGAGGGAGAAGCTTGAATCAGATGTTACAGTATTACCATTGAGTAAAAGGTAACCACAAAGACATGAGGGAGGAGCAGGCCTGAGTGAATCGGAAGGGGAGCCCAGCAGCAATAAGAGGGGTTTCTGGGGGGGGGGGGGATGATCCAGGAGATACACCTAAAACTCATCCCAGGGAAGAAGAAACATACTAAAGGGAGGATGAGGTAACCACGGCTGACAAGTGAAGTCAGGACAGAATAAAAGTCAAATGATAAAGGATAGAGTGTGGTGAAAATTGGGATAACTTTAAAACCCAGCAGAGGACAATTGAAGAAGCAATAAGGGGGAGAAGCTGAAATATAAGTGAGGCCAACTAGTAATATGAAAGAAGGTTGCAAGAGATTTTTTGATGACTAAAAATGTGAGAGACAAGAGTGGCCTTTGGATCACTGGACGCTGAGGCTGGAGAAACAGTAATGAGGCACAAGGAAATGGTGGGGGAACTGAATAGATAGTTTGCATCAGGCTTCCCAACGAAAGGCTCGACCCTCTCCACCTCAGCTCTGTTAATGTAGATAACGGCATGTCCTCCTCCCTGCTTCAGGAAGTCAATGATCAGCTCATTAGTTTTGCCAACATTGAGAGGGGGAATGTTATCATTGCACCATGGCACTGAGCACTCTAACTCCTTCCTGTGTTCGGACTCCCCACTGTTTGATACCCATCCTACCACGGTGGTGTCATCAGCAAATGTGCAGATGGCATTTGTTGGGAATTTGGCACCACAGCTATGGGGGTACAGGGAATATGGTAGAGGACTGAGTACGCATCATTGTGGGGTGTCAGTGTTAAGGATTATCATGGAGGAGGTGCTGTTATCTATCTTCACTGATTGTGGTCTGTAGGTCAGGAAGCTGAGGGTGGGGGCGAGACCTAGGTCTTGGTGTTTTGAGATCGGACTGGAGCGGGTTATGGTGTTTAAGGAGGAGCTGTAGTCATAGGTGTCCTTACTGTCCAGATGTTCCAGGGATGAGTGTCGGGCTACGGAAATGCATCCACTGTGGACCTGTTTTGCTGGTCGGCAAATTGGAGGGGATCAAGGGGGAGACTAGAGTTGGTGTGAGTCATGACCAGCCTCTCGAGCACTTCATGATGATGGAGGTCAGAGCCACTGGGCAGTCCACATTAAGGCACATTGTGTGGGTTTTCCTTGGCACTGGGATGATGGTGGTCTTCTTGAAGCAGTAACATGGATTGTGAAATGGTTAATATAACACCCCTGTTCAAAAGCAAAAGAAAGAAATACTTGGCCCTTTAGCCTGCCCTTGGTCATTGGTGAGATTTGAGAGTCTATACTGAAGGATGAGAATGTGGAGTATTGGAAGTGAAGGTAAAGTAAGGCTGAGCCAGCATGTCTGACAGATCCGTTAGAATTCTTCGAGGAGGTAATGAGCAAGTTTGACAAGGAGAGGCAGTGAATCTATTTGGATTTCTAGAAGACCTTTGACAAGGTGCCACACAGACGGCTGCTCAAGACAACAAGAGCCCACCCTGTTAGGGGCAAGATACTGGCACGGTTACAGGATTGGCTGACTGGCAGAAGGCAGAGAGTAGGGATAAAGGGATCTTTTTAAGGATGGTATAATTCTGTAGGACTCCGTGTTGGGAGCACAACTGTTCACGTTGTACAATAAAAGGATCTGGATAAAGGTAAACAATCAGTGGAGATAAAGCCCAAATAGAGAGAAAACCAGTTGTACAGACAAAGGATTGGATAACAGAGCCTGGGAGAATGGGTCACTGCTAATGGGGATTATTAATGGCTGACAAGGGTTGTGGCCAATAGGTGTGTGTGTGTGTGTGTGTGTGTGTGTGTGTGTGTGTGTGTGTGTGTGTGTGTGTGTGTGTGTGTGTGTGTGTGTGTGTGTGTGTGTGTGTGTGTGTGTGTGTGTGTGTGTGTGTGTGTGTGTGTGTGTGTGTGTGTGTGTGTGTGTAACATGGAGAAAGGTACTCAAGCCTGAAATTGTTAAACTCTGTATTGAGTCCACACAGCTGCAGGGTTCCCAAGCAGAAAATGAAGTGCTGTCCTTCAAGCTTGTGCTGAGCTTCACTGGTGCACTGCAGCAAGCCTGAGACAGAGATGTTGGCCAGGGAACAGGGTGATGTGTTGAAGTGATAGGAACTGAAATCTCCAGGTCGTTTCTGCGACTAGAGCATGGGGTTGTGTGGAGCAGTCCCGCAGTGTACGCTTTGTTTCCCCAATGGAGAGGGGACCACAGTCTCAGCAGTGAATACAGTCGCCGGGATTGAGTGGAATGCTTCACCTGGAAGTTGTGTTTTGATTCTGGGATACGGAGGACAGTGGAAGTAAATGGGTAGGTGACACACCTTCTGCCATGACAGGGAAAGGTGCTGTGTGGCTGTGGGGGGGGGAGACGCGGAGGTCAGCAGGGGGATTGGGGTGGGGGTTGGGAGTGAAGAAAGAATGGACCAGGGTTTCCCAGAGGGAATGGTCCTTGTAGAAGGTCGGGAAGGGTCAGGCAGTGGAATGTCGGTTTGGTGCTGGCATCCTGCTGGAGGTGGAAATGGCAGCTAATGGTCCTCCGGATGTAGATGGTGGGACGGTGGGTGAAGACAAGGGAGACCCTATCACTGTTGTGGGAAGGGGGGGGGGGCAAAGTGTGGGAGATGGGTCAGACCCGGCCAACTGCCCTGTCAACCACGGTGTTGGGAATTCCTCGGCTGAGGAAGAAGATGGACATTTCTGAGGCCATCTTATCGAAGCTGGCATCATTCAAACAGATGCAGTGGAGACAAAGTCGCTCAGAGAATAGAACAGTCTTTACAGGAAGCAGGATGTGAGGATGTCCAGTCAAGGTACCCGTGGGACTCGGTCGGTTTGTAGTGGGTATTGTCACCAGGCTCTCCCAGAAATGGAAACAGGTGTTAAGGAAGGGAAGGGAGGAGTCAGAGATGGACCAAGTGAGGGTGAGAACAGGGTGGAAACTGAAAGGGAAATTGATAAACTTGATAAACCAATTCTGGATAAGGGAGGGAAGCAGCATTGGTGATATCATTGACCTACCGGAGAAACAGTTGTGATGGAGGCCAGAATAAGAGTGGAACAAGGAATGTTCCAAGAGGCAGGCAAGTGGATATGTCTGGTACGCATACCTTTGACCTTAAGAAAGAGTTGAGGGAAGTTGTAAGGATGGGCTTGGCCAGGAGGAGGTTGGTGATGGATGGAGATGGTTCAGACCATTTTACCACGAAGACGCGGAGAGCCCTGAGACCATCCTGACTGGGGATAGATGTGTAAAAGGGGATAATACATCCAAGGTGAAGAGGAGGTAGCCAGAGCCCATGAACTGGAAATTCTAAACTGACATAAAGCAGAGGAATGGTAGGTGTAAGGGGGAAGGGACTGGACAAGGGCAGACCACAAAACAAAGTAGAGGAAGGATAAGATGGTTCCTGTGCAGCTGGAGCAGTGAGTCTGCCCAGGCAGCCCAGTGTGGGGATTTTGGGAAGGAGGTAGAAATGAGATGTGTGGAGTTAGGAGACTATGAGCTGGGATACACAGAGGGTGAGATTCTTGGATGAGATGAGGTTGGTGACCATTGTGGACACAATGCACTGTTGTACCAATGGTAGGGTCATGGGTCAGGGGGAGATAGGAGGAGGGACCAGAGAGCTGGTGCTCATCCTGTGCAATGTAGAGATCAGTACATCAGGCAACAACCACAGGTCTGAGCCAGCATGAGGCGCTGCTGTTGGACAGAGGTTGGGAATGTGCATATGACGATGTATGACGCTGAGTGTGGATCTCAGGAAATGATGAGAACAGCTGTCAGGGGCCCGTTGAACAGCACAGAGATCCCTGTGATGCTGGATGGATTCAACACAAAGGATGGAACTGGAGTTGGAATCCACGTGGGGGGAGTCTGAGCCGGAGGCAGTCTCTGAGAAATATGATGTGATTGTGGATAGTGGTTTTCACAAATACCTTGTCAAACACCAGGAGTGACAGCAAAATTAACGGTGGTGAACAAGAAAAAAGAAAGATTGGAATGGAAATCCTGTCAGAGAGAGGAGCAGCACTTCTTCAAATTGGCCATAACCAGAAGAGACGTGGCAGTGAGTTAAACAGTTAACAAAAACCTGAATTAACTGTGTGCGGATGCTGGAAATCAAACAAAAACAGAAATTGCTGGGAAAACTCAGCAGGTCTGACAGCATTTTTTGAGATAAATGTTGTGGGGGATGGGGATGGGTAAACAATAGGTGGAAATAGTCTAAAGAGAGAGATAAACAGTTAGACAAACAAAGGAGTGGATAATGGTTAGTCTGGGAACATTAATAGCTGCTACTGGGACTATTTGCATCTGACAAAGGATTATGTCCAATAGCAGCTGATGTGATAACAAGGCCTAGTATGTGGGGGTGGGGAAAAGTGACATTTAGCTTGGATCC
The DNA here is from genome assembly GCF_037043375.1 of Chiloscyllium plagiosum. NCBI lineage: Eukaryota > Metazoa > Chordata > Chondrichthyes > Orectolobiformes > Hemiscylliidae > Chiloscyllium > Chiloscyllium plagiosum. Next base: position 48,727,683 of record NW_028270173.1, read on the forward strand.
ATTTATGTATCTGAGACATTTTCACTCTCTCAGAACCCTGTTTCACCCTCCCAGACTCTTAAACCTCTCAAAATAACTCCCCCGCCCCCGAAGTGATTGCCTCGCGTCTGTCCAGGCTGGTTGATGTATTTTGTTTTGTCTTTATTGCACATTGACAGAATGCATACTGGCTGCAAGTTATGTGACAGTCCTTTAATGACTGTCCATTGCTTATGTAGAGTCATGCCGTTTATTGTATTTTTCAACTTCACCAAAACTAATTTGGAACTCAGGTTTTCATAATTTGCCTTATGTGAAAATTAACACCCTTGCTAGAATGCTACCATGATTTTAAAGATTATATAACATTCTGTCGTTTTCAGATCACTCATTCTTGAAGTTTTTTTTTAAAAATAATAACAAGATTATTAATTAATCATTTCTTCTTCCAAAATACTAGATCTACAATAACACATCCTGTCATTGGCCCTTCAACACTGTGTTTGAGAAAACCACCCGATAAAGACTCCACAATCTCGTTCTTCACAGCTTCGGCGTTCAACTGTGTTGTGTTTTCTCATTATATATGCGGATAGAAGTCACCCATGGCAACTCAGATGTCCATGTGACATAACACTCTCATGTCCTGATGAAAATCATGCCACACACCCCCACCGCTATTTGGTGGCCTCTAAATGAATCTAACTAACGTCTGCTGCCCCCCTGCTATCTTTTAGCCACGTCTGAACAGATTCCACACACCGCTCCTGATCCGAGCTGTTCCCTTGGTAATCCATTCATCGCATCCCGTAATACTGTTCTAACACAACCTCCCTTTACAACTTGTCATTTGTTCCAAATCTTCGAATTTCCTTGACTATTCACTTCCCAGTTCTGCTAAACATGTGACCTTTGTTTGTGTAATAGCAATTAGCTCATAGTGAGCTCTATTCGAGCCTTTTGCTTGGTTACCTTGCTGTGAATGTTCCATCCATTCAGGGGGAGTGCTATTAACTTTACCTTTTTGACACCATTTCACTTTCAGACCATGCTCGATGTTCAGCTCTCTGTCCTGCCTTCTCGTCTTCCTTGCCTTTGTTCTGCTTCTTGTTATCAAAATTACTTCCTTCCAATTAGGTTTGTATCCCCGATGAGCTGGTTTAAACCCACACCAACAACTCTCGGAAATCTCGCTTTCGGGATATCAGATCCGGCACAGTTAAAGGTGTAATCCGCCCAGCAGCTGCTCGCAGAACATTTACACTTCATTGTTCGTTACACTACCGCTATTCAAGTATAATTTGGTTCCAAATTTTATTAATTAAAAACCACCATCTCCCTGCCCACACTCCATATCCAACGAAGAGAAGTTACACAGCAATGGCTAGTCTACCTACCCAGAAATCCCCGCGGTTGAGAACTTCCCCTATACAGGCCACAACAGGGAAGGACGCAGACGCAGTAACGCCCTCACTCTGGAGCATGCGCATTGTGACAGAGGGCTGGGTGATGCTGGTGGTGAGGATGTGGGAACGAGAAGGTGAACCTTGGAGCCGGAGGGTGGATGGGGAAATGGTTCAAAACATTTATTAAAGGCTGCAAACCTCGATTAAAGTCCTGCCTCCGACCGAAGGAAGGGCAGGAAAAAGGAGTAGACCCTGAATGGTCACTGTCAGGGGAGCACGGGAGCTCAGTGGTTAGCGCTGCTGCATTACAGCTCCAGGGACGGAGGTTCGATTCCACACTCGGGACCATTGTCTGTGTAGAGTTTCTCTGTGGGTTTCCGACCACAGACCAAAGATGTGCAGATTAGCTGAATTGGCCATACTTTAAATTACCCACAGTGTTCAGGCCGTGGGGAATGGGTCTGGGTGGAATGCTCTTTGAAGGATCTGTGTGGACTAAATGGATTTCTATGAGTTTGAAAAGCCAGCAAAAGCTGACAGTCTCTGGGAATATTCAAGTTTCCAAAGAAACAAGTTGTTCCAGTTAAAACTGTAAAAGTTTATTTCTTACCTTTTGTTGTATTTGAATAAAGTGTCTACATGCTTCACGTATGGTTGGCTGCTGGTGTGTAGTCCTTTCCCGATTACACTGAAAAATACCTGGATAAGTAAATTTTGCTGATTTTTCCCAAAAACTTGAACAATTGGGGCATTGAGTTAATTGCTTTTGCCATCTTGAAATATTGTTAATAGTTTTTGATGGCTTGCTAACAGTGACCTGTTTGAATTGTTTACTTTGGGGACTGAGTGTCCACCTTTTGAAACCAGAGTATGAACCTAATCTTTTTTATTGAGGCATATCTGCCCCATGTGGTGACTTGTTTGAAAGGAAATATTGAGTTGCCCTTTACACTCTGTAAAGCAGTCTTGAATCTCTCTACTTTTGAGTTGTCTGGGCTTGAATCTTTGCAAGGACCTGTTTGGGCAAAATTGTCTGTGTCTTGGCTTCGGTGTTGCCACCATACCTTGCTTTTTGGCCAGTGTTTCTGCCCTGTTTATTTCAGTTGCTCTGATTGTATTTCTGGCTTTGTTTTTTAATGACTTTAGTTTTCTTGAACAATAGCAGGCTACTACATCTAAGATGGACAGATTTTTATTGGACAAAAGTCTCAAGATTTTAGTATATAGATTTAGGCCATAGGCCAGCCATGTTTTATTGAACGATGGAACAGCCTCGAGGGGCTGAATGGCCTCTCCCTGTCCTCAGTTTATATGAGCTGCAGATTTGGAAATATTGCATTTGATCCTTGCCTCCAAATCACTGATGTATATTGTGAAGAGCTGGAACTAAATACAGATCTTTGTGTTATCCCATGAAGCACATCCTGCCAACATGAGAATGACCTGTATCTCTGATTCTGTCTGTTTGCCAATCATTAATCTGTGCCAGTCCTATCCAATATATTTAATCTTTCTAACTAGCCTGCACAGAGGACTTCATCAAACATATTCTAAAAATTAAGTTTATTCACATCATTGGCTCTCTTCTTAAAATTCTGTTTTAAGGAAACTCCAACGATTTTGTCCAACACAATTTCTCTTTTGCAAATCCACACTGTCTATGCCCAAACCGATCTTCAACACCTAGGTGTGGATTATCCCATCCTCCACAATAGATTTATATGATGTGGAGGTGCCGGTGTTGGACTGGGGTGAACAAAGTCAGTAATTAGACAACACCAGCTTATAGCCCAACAGGTTTATTTGAAATCACAAGCTTTCAAAGTGTAGCCCCTTTGTCAGGTGAAGTGAGTGAGAAAAACACAGAACACAGTTTATCGGCAAGAAATCAGATCATATCAATGGTGTGAGTCAAGTGTTACACAATAAGCCTCTGCAGGTGACTAAGAGTATTATACAGTGTGAGTAAAGTGTCAACAGCTGAATAACAGCTGAAAGGATAACCTCTAATCAGTTTAAGTGAGGCAGAGAGATAATTACAAAAAAATGAAAATAAAGTGGTGCTGGACACAGCCCAATTGACTGGAGTAACAGGGAACACAAACGGAAGCTACTGGAAAAGCACAGCAGGCCCGGCAGTATCTGGGAAGAAATCCCGGAGGAAGGATCACCGGACCCAAAGCGTTAACTCTGAATCTTTTTCACAGATGCCGCTAGACCCACTAAGCAAACCCCCTCCTCATTTTCAGTATCCGTAATTCTTTTGGTTTTGTTTGAATAATATAATCGGTATAAGAATCGCATGTTACAGGTCTAACAAAAGTAATAAATCTAAAACTATATGATGTAATTAAGATCAATCATAATTTATCAAGGTGATTGTGTCAAAACAGGGCAGAAAGGAAGGTTTTACAGATACAGAACTGTGTGGTGGGCTCACATGTAAATGACATGAACCCAAGATCATGGTTGAGGTCATCTTCATGGGTATTGAACTTGACTATCAGTTTTTGCTCATTGATTCTGTAGATTTGTAGCATTTTTTCCTGTTACTAACGTCGGCCTAACATGTTTGTAATTCCTTATTTTCTCTCTGGCTCCCTTTTAAATAATAGTGACATTCACTAATTTCCAATCAGTGAGAACAGATAATAAAAATGCATCAATTATCTCCATAGCCATCTCCTTCAATATATTGGGATGAAGACTATCAGGTCTGAGGGATTTATCCATTTCCAGCTGCATTAATATCTCCAGTATAACCATACCATCTCTAAAATTTCTGGAGATCTCTGGTATCTTCCTTATTGAAAATATATATAAAGCTTCTCTGCCATTTCTATATTCATCAATATAAACTTTCTGTAATATATTCAACTTTATTTCAGTCGTGTTTTCTGTTTACATCTCTATGTAAGCTTTTACAGACTATTTACATATTTAAGTTGTTAAATTATGTTAACGTTCTATTAGTTTATCAGATTCTCAGGCCTCTGTCACTCTATTCTATGAACCTTGCAAAAGTGAGAATTGCTGCTATTTCTCGCAACTTTACAGATCATTCCTTTTAGTGCAAGGCAACTCTGAACTTCATTTGTTAACCTCCGTTGACTGGCTTTTTTTCAGTTTTTGCAGCATGAACAAATGGATAGTTGCTGTAAGTCATGTGACCAAGCTTTTCAAACAAACCCATCCATTACTTTGTGCAGTCATGCCTTATAAAGTCTTTTTCCAATTCACCTGAACCATTTGTTACTCTTGTCTCCTTCATTTCCTTAATTCAAATGAACTTCTTCACTTTTAAACATAATGTAACAGTGTCTGAGTGACAACTCACTCCATTTGGGTCTTGAAGAATGAGATTACTAATTAGCATTTTTGCGTTACAAAATACTAGATCAAAAATGACACATGATCGAGTTGGTTAACCAAGATATTGCTTGACAACCCCATCCCAAATACATTCCAGTGAGGTGAGGATTAGCGCACCGAGTAACTTCTAACTTCCCAAAGCCTAGCTACTATCTGCAAGGCACAAGTCAGGAGTGTGATGGAATACTCTACACTTGTCAGGATGAGAAAAGCTCAAAGAACACACAAGGAGCTTAAAACCATCTCTCATAAAGCAACCAGCTTGACTGGTACCTAATCCTCAAATATCCACACTCCCCACCACCCACTCAGTTGCATCACTGCATACTAGCGATAAGATTCACTACAGAAATTTGCCAAAGATCCTGAGACAGCACCTTCTGAACCCATTACCACTTCCTTCCAAAAGGACAAGAGCAACAGATACATTCCAAGCCACAGATACTTAGCATCACCACCATCTACAGTTTCCCCTCTAAACCATTCACCATTCTGTGTTGGAACTATATCACCGTTACTTTATTGTTGCTGAATCAAAATCCTGTAATTCCCTCTTCAATGGCATAATGGCTGTAACTAGAGCAGATGGACTGCTGATGTTCAAGAAGGCAGCTCACAACTATCTTTTCAAGGGTAGCTAAGGACGGGCAATAAATTCTAGCCCAGCCAGTCTCACTCTCATCCATGAGTGAATTGAAATAAAATATTGTCCTTCACTGCATTATGCATAATTAGTTTTCCCATTGCATATGCAGATTGAAGTCACCCAGCTGTATTGCCCATGTTAGAACATAATTTCATCTCCTGATGAATACCACACCCCACACCATTACTACTGTTGGTGGCAAATAAACAAATCCAGCTGATATTGTTGCCCCTTCCTGTTTCTTAGCTCCACCCAGACAGCTGACACACATTTACTCTGCTGATCTGAAATCCTCCCTCATTACTGTATTGATCCCATCTATTATTATCAGCACAACACCACTTCCTTTTCCTTCTATCTGCCTTTAAATATTGCATTCCCAGTCCTGGTTACCATGCAGCCATTGTTTCAGCAGCAACATTAGATCATACCCATGATCTTTATTTGTGCCTTTAGATTGATTATATTGCTGTGAAAGCAGTGTGCTTTTAGGTCAAGTGCCTTTAACTTTGGATTTTTGACATCATTCTATTTTCAAACCTTAATCAGTGCCTCTACTTTGTTCTCCTACCTGCTATTCTCCCAAGAATCATTTTGCTATCCTTTTACCAACTTCACTGCTCTCTAATTTGGGTTACCCCTCAAGTTTCCTTTCCCTGATAGGGGTGGGTTTAAACCCACCCCTATCAGCAGGAACAAATCTCTGAGAGAATATTGGGTCAGGTCCCATGAAGCTTTCACCCATCCAGCTTGACCAGGTTCCACGTGCCACCGAACCAGACTGAATTCCTCAGAAATCTGAAACAAAGACTGAAATATCAACCCTGGCTGATATTTTTGCATCATTGTTAGCCATGGGTGAGGTGCTGGAAGATTGGAGGGTCGGTGTTCACTAGTGTTGGCATAACCTCCAAAGCTGAAAACTTAGACTTTTGTTCACCATCAATATTCCATTCCATTTCTGTTGAAAGGTAGTCAACACCATTAGTAAATGTTGTTTTTCTTGGTCCACAGATCCTGTTGACTTCAGCTGAACATAGCCAATATTTTCTATATTTGTTTCAGATTTCTAGTGTCGGGGTGGAATGACCAAATGATTCACTCTGCACCCAGGAGTTCACTGCCAGCACCAAAGAGTTTATTCCATTGGGGAAGAAAAACAGCTGAAAATCCAAAGAAGTCTTCACTAACAAAGGACAATGTACATTTTTATACATTTGTTTCATCTCGCCTGTAACGCTTCCAAACTAATCGTTAATTAATTACATATATTTTCAATTAAGGTAATTGTCTGTCTAAACAGCTACAGATGGACATGCTTGTGGTCAGCCCCCAGTCCTCCATGGTCTCATAATGTTTCCCAGACTCTCCTCACTCCCTTCTTGGGACTTTTCACAATGGGCACTGTATTCAAGTACATTCCCGCCCAAATAACTGAAAATTAATTGGATATTCACCTTAAGGACTTTTTAAGTTCCTCATTAACCTCATTACATGAAATGCAAAAAACAATCTTTACTAGTTGTTATAATATCAGTTCCAATGAAGTTATATGGTTTCCACCTAATGTTAGAATTTTTTAGCTACTGAGTTACACCTAATGTTAGAATTCTTTAGCTACTGAGTTGTGAGCAGTTTCTTTCTCACCGTGTTTGAGACACCCTGATCTTTACCCTTGGGTGTCTTACAATATGTTCATTTAACCTGCATGCTAGTTTCTGTACCTGTTCTCCCTGTAATGATATAGAGGCTGCTTTTACTCTCTGACACTGGTTTTCCCTCATGATTTTATTTGGATCTTTCCCCTTCATGTTTTCAGTTTTCATTTTTGTATATAAATGAATATAGAACTACCTCAGAATCCATACCGATGATTATTTGAAGGATCTTAACGAAAAGCTACTATTAGTATTGTAACAGATTAATTAAATAATTCAAGACAGACTCACTAATTAAATGTAGTGTATAATGCAGAAGCAGAAGTTGCAGGATCAGTTCATTCCTAAAAGGAAGAAAGATCCCAGGAGGAGGCATGGGCGGCCATGGCTGACGAGGGAAGTAAAGAAACATATAAAGTTAAAAGAGAAAAAGTATAACATAGCTAAGATAAGTGGGAAAACTGAGGACTGGGAAGCTTTTAAAGAGCAACAGAGGATTACTAAGAAGGAAATACGCAGAGGAAAAATGAGGTACGAATGTAAACTGGCCAAGAATATTAAGGAGGATAGTAAAAGCTTTTTTAGGTATGTGCAAGGCAAAAAAATGGTTAGGACAAAAATTGGGCCCTTGAAGACAGAAACAGGGGAATATATTACTAGGAACAAAGAAATGGCAGAGGAATTAAATGGGTACTTCAGATCTGTGTTCACTTGGGAAGACACAAGCAATGTCCCTGAGGTAACAGTGGCTGAAGGCACTGAACTTAAGGGAATTTATATTTGCCAGGATTTGGTGTTGGAGAAGCTGTTGGGTCTGAAGGTTGATAAGTCTCCGGGGCCTGATGGTCTGCATCCCAGGGTACTGAAGGAGGTGGCTCGGGAAATCGTGGATGCGTTGGTGATTATTTTCCAGAGTTCAATAGATTCGGGGTCGGTTCCTGAGGATTGGAGGGTGGCAAATGTTATACCACTTTTTAAGAAAGGTGGGCGAGAGAAAGCAGGTAATTATAGACCAGTTAGTCTGACCTCAGTGGTGGGAAAGATGCTGGAGTCTATTATAAAGGATGAAATTACTGCACATCTGGATAGTAGTAACAGGATAGGACAGAGTCAGCATGGATTTATGAAGGGGAAATCATGCTTGACTAATCTTCTTGAATTTTTTGAGGATGTAACTATGAAGTTGGACGAGGGAAATCCAGTAGATGTAGTGTACCTGGACTTTCAGAAAGCTTTTGATAAAGTCCCACACAGGAGGTTAGTGAGTAAAATTAGGGTGCATGGTATTGGGGGCAAGGTACTAGATTGGATTGAAAATTGGTTGGCTAATAGGAAACAAAGGGTAGTGATAAACGGCTCCATTTCGGAATGGCAGGCAATGACCAGTGGGGTACCGCAGGGATCCGTGCTGGGACCACAGCTTTTTACAATATATGTTAATGATATAGAAGATGGTATCAGCAATAACATTAGCAAATTTGCTGATGATACAAAGCTGGGTGGCAGGGTGAAAAGTGATGAGGATGTTAGGAGATTACAGGGTGACCTGGACAAGTTAGGTGAGTGGTCAGATGCATGGCAGATGCAGTTTAATGTGGATAAATGTATGGTTATCCACTTTGGTAGCAAGAACAGGAAGGCAGACTTCTACCTCAATGGAATCAATTTATGTAAAGGGGCAGTACAGAGAGATCTGGGTGTTCTTGTACACCAGTCAATGAAGGCAAGCATGCAGGTACAGCAGGTAGTGAAGAAGGCTAATAGCATGCTGGCCTTCATAACAAGAGGAATTGAGTATAGAAGCAAAGAGGTGCTTCTGCAGCTGTACAGGACCCTGGTGAGACCACACATGGAGTACTGTGTGCAGTTCTGGTCTCCAAATTTGAGAAAAGACATTCTGACTATTGAGGGAGTGCAGCGTAGGTTCACAAGGTCAATTCCTGGAATGGCAGGATTACCTTACACTGAAAGACTGAAGCGACTGGGCTTGTATACCCTTGAGTTTCGAAGATTGAGAGGGGATCTGATTGAGACGTATAAGATTATGAAAGGATTGGACACGCTCGCAGTAGGAAACATATTTCCACTGATGGATGAGTGCCGAACCAGAGGACACAGCTTAAAAATATGGGGTAGACCATTTAGGACAGAGCTCAGGAGAAACTTCTTCACCCAGAGAGTGGTGGCTGTGTGGAATGCTCTGCCACAGGGGGCAGTGGAGGCCCACTCTCTGGATTCATTTAAGAAGGAGTTGGATAGAGCTCTCAAAGATAGTGGAATCAAGGGTTATGGAGATAAGGCAGGAACAGGATACTGATTAGGAATCATCAGCCATGATTATATTGAATGGCGGTGCAGGCTCGAAGGGCTGAATGGCCTACTCCTGCACCTATTGTCTATTGTAGTGTTAAAATTTCTTATCTATGTCTTATGGTTAAACAACTGCAGCTGCATATTCTATCTCAGTTCTGGTACCTTGGGTCCACAGAGCGACGAGGTTGTGCAGGCTACATTCAGCAAATATTTTTCCAAGCTCTAAGACAACTGTCAGCCATGTTCTGCTGTTTCACTCAGGTGCAGTCATTGGCCGTTTTGTGCTGCTCGGTCATGGTTACCCGAACAATCCCCCTTTTGATAAGAGCCACCATCCAAAGGCTCTTAAACCCAATTTTGTGAACAATTTATCACTTGGTATTACTCGCCTCATTTGTGCTCACCACTCATGTGATTTGAAGAATCCAGGTCACTTAAATCAAATCAAATTGCCTGGATGTAGATGTCTTCCACGGTTTTTGTTGTTCCTTTACTAAGGTGGAAGCATTTTCTTCAGCTAGACATGCCAAGTGAATGATCTTGGCACTGGATACCATCGCAGTTTTATGCCCAGACAATATTCCAGCAACAGCAGTGAAGACTAAGCCTCCAGAATGAGCCATGCACCTAGCCAAGCTGATCCAGTGCAGCTACAACATTAGTATTTACCAAGAATGTGGAAAATCATCCAGGTAGGTCCTGTACACAAAAATCCACCCTGTTTCCACCCTGTAATTCTACTCTCATTCATCAGCAAAACTATAAAACGTGTCATTGACAATGCCATCAAGTGGCACTTTCTCCACAATAACCTTATCACTCAGTTTGGGTTGCACTTGGCCCATTCACCTCCTACTGTCATTACAGCCTTGGTACAAAATGGACAAAAGAAAATTCAAGAGGGAAAGTAAGGATGACTGCCAATGATTTCAGTGTTTTATTTGACCAAGTGTAACCTTAATGAGTCCTGTAAAACTAGTCAATCGGAATCGGGGAAAACTCCCCACTGGTTGGAGACACATCCCGCACAATAAATAATGACTGTAATTGTTAAGAATCACTCACCATATCCAGAAGACGTCACTGTATGAGTTCTTCAGGGTGGTGTACTTCGCCCAACCATCTCCAGCTGTTTTGTCAATGATCTCCACATCCCCCCCCCCCCCCCCCATCATAAGGACAGAGGTGGGGGTGCACAATATTCAGCACAATTCATGACCTTTCAGATACTGAGCAGTCAAAATGCAGCAAGGCCTGGACATGATCCCAACATCTACTATTAAGTAGCAAGTATCATCCAGCTGACACGTGTTAGACAATGACCATGCAGCTCGTCACCCCAGCTCCAAGCCTGCTGACTGCTGTCCCACCTCACTCTGGGCCGGTAGCCAGTGGGCCCAGAACAGGGGCAACTAGTGGGCCCACAGTGGGGAAGCCAGCAGCCCAGAGTGAAGTGGGGACAGTAGCCAGTGGGCCCAGGGCAGGGGCAACCAGCATCTCTAGAGTGGGGGGGCCAGTAGTCTGGAGCAACGATGGATACTGGTTGGTAACCAGTGGAAAGCCCTTGTGGAAAGGCTAATGTCTATCTTATTAGCTTTGTTTTGTATTTTCCTGATTTATATTATGTACATCTCTAATGTAGCATAACATTTTTTTATTTTCTCTTTTTTGTACTAAGATTTGTACCTAAGCTGGCGCAGTGTGTTGGTGACATTGTACACTTTACACTGAACCCCTGGTCTTTTGTAACTTGAACACACAGGACAATAAACCTAATTCTAGTCCGATTGAAAAGACACAATGTAAAATCCTTAAGGAACAATAAGATTGACTTTTCAAAATCTCAGTCTAAAACCTGAAACTGTACTTTCCCTATTCAAATGCTGACTAGCCTATCATGTATTTGCACTATTTTCAATTTGTATCTGTTTTATTTTAGCTTCAGAGAAGAAATTTATTTAATAATTCCATAACAATTTTCTTATTCTTGAGTTATCTGTCCACACTGCACACAGCGATGATCAGTGCCATGGATAGGGCAAGGAGGAAGGTCATGAATGTATCTAAAGAAAATCAGGAACTAACTTCAGAAAAAAATAGTAACGATCACACATTCCTAAAATATCAGTTTTTGGAGGTTAAACACTACATTAACATTTCTACTCAGTTATTCCTATTGTTACATGTTATGATTTTACTCTTTCAAAAATGTTTCTGGCAATGTTGTCCTTTTGTAGGATTTTATAATCTACGATAAATAAATTGTTTAGAATGTTAATTTCATGGTGAACAAAGGCTTGAATTCTGTTTGAAAGTGTTTGAACATAATTGGATTTCCCATAAAGTCTGAACAAATGGTCCTCACTTCCATTAGTTAAGTAAACCTTATCAAGCAATCGGGTTTGAAACTGTACAAAATGTAATCAGCAATTAATCACTTTACAAAAAAAAAAGATTTAATCCAACTTCATGTAACCTTTAATAACAACTAAATTCTTGGTTAAATCTCTGCAAAGAGTAACTGGAGGGTGGGTGTCTCACTTTACCAAGGAATGTTTCACAATACTATTTGAATATTATGTGTTTTAGTATGTTTCAAACTCATGCTTCATGCCAAACATCACTTCATTAGTGAACATCTTATTTCCCCGAAAAGACCACTCCCTCTGTGACTCCCTCGTCAAGTCCACACCCCCCACCAATCCAACCTCCACTTCCGGCACCTTCCCCTGCAACCGCAAGAAATGCAAAACTTGCGCCCACACCTCCCCCCTTACTTCCTTCCAAGGTCCAAAGGGATCCTTCCATATCCACCACAAATTCACCTGCACCTCCACACACATCATTTATTGCATCCGCTGAACCCGATGTGGCCTCCTCTATATTGGGGAGACAGGCCGCCTACTTGCGGAACATTTTAGAGAACACCTCTGGGACACCTGGACCAACCAACCCAACCACCCCATGGCTCAACACTTCAACTCCCCCTCCCACTCCACCAAGGACATGCAGGTCCTTGGACTCCTCCATCGCCAGACCATAGCAACACGACAGTTGGAGGAAGAGCGCCTCATCTTCCGCCTAGGAACCCTCCTACCACAAGGGATGAACTCCGATTTCTCCAGTTTCCTCATTTCCCCTCCCCCCACCTTGTCTCAGTCAAATCCCTCGAACTCAGCACCGCCTTCCTAACCTGCAATCTTCTTCCTGACCTCTCCGCCCCCACCCCCACTCTGGCCTATCACCCTCACCTTGACCTCCTTCCACCTATCGCATTTCCAACGCCCCTCCCCCAAGTCCCTCCTCCCTACCTTTTATCTTAGCCTGCTGGACACACTTTCCTCATTCATGAAGAAGGGCTCATGCCCGAAACGTCGATTCTCCTGCTCCTTGGATGCTGCCTGACCTGCTGCGCTTTTCTAGCAACACATTTTCAGATCTTATTTCCCCACTCCACCTTGGTGACTGGTCCATGATAGCTCCCAGTTAAACAATGCCTTGATTTTGAAAATTTTCATACATGTTTTAAAATCCCTCCATGGTCTCACTTCTCTCTGTCTCCATAACATCCTCAAGCCCACAACCCTTCAGGGTCTCTGTACTCCTCCAACTCTGGCTTCTTCAAGTTGCCTCTGTCTTAGTTCCTCCACCAACAATGTGTGTCTCTCCAACTCACTGGACCCTGAAGTAGGGAATGCCCTTCCTGAACATCTCTATCTCATTCAATCTTGTTTTAAGATGCTCTAAAACCACCTCTTTGACCAAGCGTGCAGTCACCTGACCTTTTTTTTAAAAAGCTTCATTCACAGGATGAGGGCATCAACAGCCAGGCCAGCATTTATTGGCCATTCCTAATTGGAATAATTCAGAAGCATTCATCAAAAATGGTTTCATGGACATCACCTAATAGCTGCTTAAGTGATTTGGTCTTAAATTGTGTTTGCTAATTATTCTTCTGAAGTGTCTACTTCATCAAAGATACTATATAAATGCAAGATATTGTTGTTGCTTAGATATATTTTCGAGGGTGTGATGTGCTTACCATTGCTGATACAAACAACAGCTGGATTGTAAATCAGACGCTCTGCCCCTAAGCTAATGTGAAAGGTGATGTTTCGATGTTAGGTATGCAATTTACATCACCCTATTAGTCTCCAATAATACGGAGGATGTGTACTGTGTATATTGTAAAATATAACCGACAATTATAAATGTAGTGAGGCAGCTCAGAGAGCCACAGACTGCACTGAAAGGATGTGACCGACTTTGTACTTTGTGTCATGCAAATTGGATCCAATGTGGAAATTTGTTTTACAATTTTTAGACAGTAAATATGCAAATAGGAAAACAGTCTTTTCCTATTTATATCATTAAGCTGACTATAAATGCTGATAATTGTGGTTAATCATCAATAAATAATTGTTCGTTGTTGATTGAATTCATTGCTAATAATTTCACGAGATTTTCACTCAGCAGCTTGTGGGTCCTCGTATCAGCAGTTGTTGAGGGTCAGTTCAATGCGACCTGGGAGAGTTAAGGCTATTCATGGGTCGCAGGTCAGTATCAGTCACTGCTAACCCTGGGCTGGCTGGGAATCCCATGGACCCCAGTGTTCTTCCTGGTACTGAGTCTAATTCAGGACACAGTCACAGGGGAGACACTCAGACCCTGGGGGAGGGAGGGGAGTGCAGAGAGAGAAACAAAGAGTGTGGTGTGGGGGCTTCATGGAGTGGTTTAATGACAGAGAGTGGTGTGGGACGTTTAGTTCCAGAGGATCCAGTATGGGAGTTGATGGTGAGAGTCTGGTACAGAGAATCCAGCATGGAGATTCAGCTGGTTCCCTGCAGTCATGGGAGAGCCCATCTCCCCAGTGATCCTCATGGAGCATTCCATGTGCTGGAGACAGACCCACAATGTCATTATGGAGGGAGGGAATTCCAAGATTTGGAGCCAGTGACAGTGAAGGAATGGATGGTCAGGATGGTGAGTGGCTTTGAGGGAACTTGCAGATGATGGTGTTCCTCGGTGAAGCTACAGAACAGGCCGAGGTGTGCAGAAACAACAGGAGCAGCAGAGACAGAGCTCAGAGATTCCACAACCAACAGATCAGATCTGCTGTCCTACCACATCCAGTCATGACCATTCAACAACTCAATGTAGGAGGAGGAGGCTCCACTTGAGTTGCTGGATTCCTGCTCCAGGGACAATCCCGATGTACCGTCACCTCCCCCAGTTGGAAGGACTGAGCCATATGTTTACTGTGAGAGGGGGATCCCAGGGTCCTAGCGCTGTCCTGATGCTCCGAGCTGGTGGGAGAGGCCTCTTCTCAGCCCCAGCCTTACTGGCTCAGAGCCTGAACCTCAGCCTGGCTGTGCTGGAGCTTCCCCGTCACTGGGACCGGGTCATCACTTAGCACTTGTTCCATTTTTCTGCTTCTGCAGCTTCACATCAAACAATGGATCAAATTTCTCAACAAATAGGGTGCAGTCTCCAAAGATTGTTGTATTACTGGTTTTTCCAGTTTGTAAACAGAAGCTGTTTCCCCTCAGTGTTTAATTCCCAGTCCCTGATTGGAATAGGGATAGTGTATTCCCAGAATGTTGCTGATCCTTTCCTTTACCTCCCTGTGTTTTCCCTGAGTCCCTCCCGATGAGTACAGAATTCAGCTTTCCATTCTGTCTCTCAGTTCTGCAGCTCAGGATGAGGACAGGAACTTTCCTGGGATTTTACGTGAGGGGGTTAACAGTGTTTCATGAGGGAACTGGTCTCTCACCAGTCTGGGCCTCTCACCAGTGTAACATTCCCTGAGAGACTGGGAGCTCAGGTTGATAATTGCCCCTGGAAGGCAGGGAGATGAGCAGATTCTTCATCATCTCCGGACTGCTATTGAAAGCAACCAGGAAGATGGTAAAAGGAAATAGGCTCCCAGTAATGGACTCCCAGTGGGAGCAGGGTGCCAGATGAAAGGGTGATGAGTGATTGTGTTGATAAGCAGTATTCCCAATCAGGGGCAGGGGCAGGGTGCATTTATATAGCAGCCAAGGACTACACTGTGCTCATTGCTGTCTGGCCTGTGTTATACAATGTTCACTGACACTGATCCTGAGAGTGAATGAAGCTCGAGTCTATAAAAAGAGAGGTTAAACAATCACAATTACAGCCAGTACGTCTGGTCAAGCAACATGGCCAGCATCACTGGCATCACAATTAGCATTGCTGGCTGCATGACTGGTATTGTTGGTACCATGTATTATTGTCACCACAGACATTGTGGCTGATCATGACCAGTCACACAGATACCCTGGGCCGTATTTCCAGTGTTACATCCGTTATTACTGATATACTGGCACCCATGACCACATCCATCTCAAAGGGCAAGGGTAATAGATCAATGGTAACACTACCATCTGCAAGTTCCCCTCCAGGCTACTCATCATCCTGACTTGGAAATGTATCCAGAATGAGGAGGAACCAGCGTGGGGCGGGGATGGACAAAGTTAAAAATCACACAACACCAAGTTATAGTCCCAAGTTATAGTTTATTTGGAAGCACTAGTTTTCAGAGCGCTGCTCCTTCATCAGGAAACATATCGCCGTACCTTCCCTGTCACTGGGTCAAAATCCTGGAATTCCCTCCCAAGAGTATTGTGGGTCTACCTATAGCACATAAAACAAAGAACATAGAACAGTACAGCACAGTACAGGCCCTTCGGCCCATGATGTTGTACTGAACATTTATCTTAATCGAAGATCAACCTTAAAAATCACACAACACCAGGTTAGAGTCCAACAGGTTTATTTGAAAGCACTAGCTTTCGGAGCGCTGCTCCTTCAAATGGTGGTTGTGGAGCAGGACCAGAAGACACAGAATTTATAGCAAAAGGGTTACGGAGTTGTACTGACATATTAAACAAACTTAGATTAAGTCTTGCATCTTTCAGATTGGGACATATTGGTTTCAGCTCTTTAATATGCAAATTCGAAAACTTTGAAGGTACATTCTCAAGGTAGCTTCAGTTTATCTAACAATAGACGTTATCCCAGCTCAGACAATGTATTAAAGGTGTGAACTTAAAGTCTGTCCCAGTGTTGAGTCAGTTTTATTTTTAAAGTGGGACTCTTAGATTCTGACATGGATTTATGCAGTTTTTGAGCAAAAAAAATGTAATTCTGCAACTGCAGATCCACTCCATAAATGTATATGTGCGCGTGTGCAGGAGAGAAAGTGGGTGTGTGTATGTGAATGTGTGCATGTGGGTGTGAGTGTATGTATATGTGTGTGTAGGTTTGGTCAAGTGTGTGTCTGAGTGTGAGAGGGTGTGTGCATGGGGGTTTGTTTGGAGGAAAAGGTAGATTTTCACACACACACCCCCCACCCCCCCCAGCAGTCTGGGCCAGGCATTAAGTGAAAGTGCGATATCTACGGGGTGTGGGTACATTTTATTTTGTTCCAAAACTGCAGACTTACAGACATTGTCAACCATCCAATTCTTAACACACATTGAATAAGCCTCACTTTGAGCTTCCTGGTTAGTTTGGGGAAGGCTTGTTGGGGAGTTGGATGGTCTTAACTCCCCCAGTTCACATTGAATTGAAGCTCCACATCTGTTGATTCCAAGAGCCACAAATTGCTGGGTGAATGAATTAAACCTTTCTTGTGAAATTCATTAATGAAAAAAGTGGACAAATCAACCACTGACAATTATTTATTAATGACACACTACAATTGACAATGAAGGTTCCTCTCCATCTGTCCCAGCCCAGAGGCTTGTGTGCTCAGCCCTGGGTGAAACATTCAGCTGGTGAGCCTGCCCTTTCCTCCCTCCAATAGCTGCTGGGTCACCAGTCAGTGAAGTATTCCTGATTCCCAGCAGCTGCCTGGCCCCCTCTTCACACTCATTCAGATCCTTCTGAAAGAAAAGCCCCCACCCCAGGAATGAACACTCCCAGACATTATCAACCATCCAACTCTGAAACACACATATTAAATAAACATCATTTTGTGCTTCCTGAACAAAAACAGAGATTGCTGGAAAAGCTCAGCAGGTCTGGCAGCATCTGTCAAGAGAAATCAAAGAAATCAGACCAGTTCTGAGGAAAGGTCACCAGACCTGAAACGGTAACTCTGATTTCTCTGCACAGATGCTGCCAGACCTGCTGAGCTTTTCCAGCCATTTCCATTGTTGTTTCTGATTTACAGCATGTACAGTTCTGTCGGTGTTCACTGTGTACATCCTGCTTGGTTTGGGGAAGGCTTCCTGGGGAGTTGCATGGTCACAACCCCCTCCCAGTTCACACTGAACTGAAGCTCAAACACTGCTGATTCCAAGATCCACAATCTGCAGAGTGAATGAATTAACCCTTTCCTGTGAAATCATTAATGAATTCAGACAAATCAATGATCAACAATAATTTATTGATTGGCAACTGCAATGATCATTTAATCGCTGAAGATAAAAGTGACAGATTTGAGAAAGTGTGAGGGAGGAACCACCATGAAGATCCCTCTGACGGTGACACTGCTCACATTTCTGAGATGGGATGGAAACACGCCTTGAGAAGGTCTCACTGAAGAATCAGGATCCTGACCTGCTGGATCTGGGATCCACTGTTCAATCCGTGGAAGCACATTGCCAGGAGAAGTCAATCTCAATCCTGAAAGAACTGGGTGTGAGCAATGAGCTGTAATTCTGTGTATCTGCTGTGATATGGAAGGATGGACGGTGTTTCCATGTTCACACTGGAACACGAGAATCCTGCTATTCCTCAATGAGACTCCTGGTATGTCCTGAAGTGGATCCCAGGAAACCCACGAGGTCAGGAATGGACAGAAACAAGGTAATTGCTTCAGGGAGGGAAGGGGAGGGGAATTAGACTGGCAGGTATTAACAGTGTCCGGGAAGGTGAGGCAGGGCCAGGAGGAGACTGAAATCAGTCTGACAGCATTTAGCAGTGTCTGGGAAGGTGGGACAAAGTCTAGAGGGGAGTGAAATTAGACTGTCAATTGGACTGCTACAGCTGTAACAGTATCTGTGAGGGTGAGGCAGGGCAAGGAGAGGGATGAAATTAGACAGACAGGTTTTAAAGGTGTGTGAGAGGGTGGGACAGGGTCAGGAGGGGAGGGGAATTAGTCCGACAGGGTATAACAGTGTCTGGGAGGGTGGGACAGGGTCAGGAGGGGAGGGGGATTAGTCTGACAGGGTTTAACAGTGACTGGGAGGGTGGGACAGGGTCAGGAGGGGAGGGGAATTAGTCTGACAGGGTTTAACAGTGTCTGGGAGGGTGGGACAGGGTCAGGAAATTAGTCTGACAGGGTTTAACAGTGTCTGGGAGGGTGGGACAGGGTCAGGAGGGGAGGGGAATTAGTCTGACAGGGTTTAACAGTGTCTGGGAGTGTGGGACAGGGTCAGGAGGGGAGGGGAATTAGTCTGACAGGGTTTAATAGTGTCTGGGAGGGTGGGACAGGGTCAGGAGGGGAGGGGAATTAGTCTGACAGGGTTTAACAGTGTCTGGGAGGGTGGGACAGGGTCAGGAGGGGAGGGGAATTAGTCTGACAGGGTTTAACAGTGTCTGGGAGGGTGGGACAGGGTCAGGAGGGGAGGGGAATTAGTCTGACAGGGTTTAACAGTGTCTGGGAGACTGGGACAGGGTCAGGAGGGGAGGGGAATTAGTCTGACAGGGTTTAACAGTGTCTGGGAGGCTGGGACAGGGTCAGGAGGGGAGGGAATTAGTCTGACAGTGTTTAACAGTGACTGGGAGGGTGGGACAGGGTCAGGAGGGGAGGGGAATTAGTCTGACAGGGTTTAACAGTGTCTGGGCAGGTGGGACAGGGTCAGGAGGGGAGGGGAATTAGTCTGACAGGATTTAACAGTGTCTGGGAGGGTGGGACAGGGTCAGGAGGGGAGGGAATTAGTCTGACAGTGTTTAACAGTGACTGGGAGGGTGGGACAGGGTCAGGAGGGGAGGGTAATTAGTCTGACAGGTTTTAACAGTGTCTGGGAGGGTGGGACAGGGTCAGGAGGGATGGGGTATTAATCTGACAGGTTTTAACAGTGTCTGGGAGGGTGGGACAGGGTCAGGAGGGGAGGGGAATTAGTCTGACAGGGTTTAACAGTGTCTGGGAGGGTGGGACAGGGTCAGCAGGGGAGGGGAATTAGTTGGGTGGCGTTTAACTGTGTCTGGGAGGGTGGGACAGGGTCAGGAGGGGAGGGTAATTAGTCTGACAGGTTTTAACAGTGTCTGGGAGGGTGGGACAGGGTCAGGATGGTTGGGGAATTAGTCTGACAGGGTTTAACAGTCTCTGGGAGGGTGGGACAGGGTCAGGAGGGGAGGGGAATTAGTCTGACAGGGTTTAACAGTGTCTGGGAGGGTGGGACAGGGTCAGGAGGGGAGGGGAATTAGTCTGACAGGGTATAACAGTCTCTGGGAGGGTGGGACAGGGTCAGGAGGGGAGGGGAATTAGTCTGACAGGGTTTAACAGTGTCTGGGAGGGTGGGACAGGGTCAGGAGGGGAGGGGAATTAGTCTGACAGGGTTTAACAGTGTCTGGGAGGGTGGGACAGGGTCAGGAGGGGAGGGGAATTAGTCTGACAGGGTTTAACAGTGTCTGGGAGGGTGGGACAGGGTCAGGAGGGGAGGGGAATTAGTCTGACAGGGTTTAACAGTGTCTGGGAGGGCGGGACAGGGTCAGGAGGGGAGAGAAATTAGTCGGGCGGCGTTTAACTGTGTCTGGGAGGGTGGGACAGGGTCAGGATGGTTGGGGAATTAGTCTGACAGGGTTTTACAGTCTCTGGGAGGGTGGGACAGGGTCAGGAGGGGGGGGGAATTAGTCTGACAGGGTATAACAGTCTCTGGGAGGGTGGGACAGGGTCAGGAGGGGAGGGGAATTAGTCTGACAGGGTTTAACAGTGTCTGGGAGAGTGGGACAGGGTCAGGAGGGGAGGGGAATTAGTCTGACAGGGTTTAACAGTGTCAGGGAGGGTGGGACAGGGTCAGGAGGGGAGGGGAATTAGTCTGACAGGGTTTACCAGTGTCTGGGAGGGTGGGACAGGGTCAGGAGGGGAGGGGGATTAGTCTGACAGGGTTTAACAGTGTCTGGGAGGGTGAGATAGGGACAGGAGGCGAGGGGAATTAGTCTGACAGGGTTTAACAGTGTCTGGGAGGGTGGGACAGGGTCAGGAGGGGAGGGGAATTAATCTGACAGGGATTAACAGTGTCTGTGAGGGTGGGACAGGGTCAGGAGGGGAGGGGAATTAGTCTGACAGGGTTTAACAGTGTCTGGGAGTGTGGGACAGGGTCAGGAGGGGAGGGGAATTAGTCTGACAGGGTTTAAGTGTCTGGGAGGGTGGGACAGGGTCAGGAAGGGAGGGGAATTAGTCTGACAGGGTTTAACAGTGTCTGGGAGGGTGGGACAGGGTCAGGAGGGGAGGGGAATTAGTCTGACAGGGTTTAACAGTGACTGGGAGGGCGGGACAGGGTCAGGAGGGGAGGGGAATTAGTCTGACGGCGTTTATCATTGTCTGGGAGGGTGGGACAGGGTCAGGATGGTTCGGGAATTAGTCTGACAGGGTTTAACAGTGCCTGGGAGGGCGGGACAGAGTCAGGTGGGGAGGGGAATTAGTCTGACAGGGTTTAACAGTGTCTGGGAGGGTGGGACAGGGTCAGGAGGGGAGGGGGATTAGTCTGACAGGGTTTACCAGTGACTGGGAGGGCGGGACAGGGTCAGGAGGGGAGGGGAATTAGTCTGACAGGGTTTAACAGTGTCTGGGAGGGTGGGACATGGTCAGGAGGGGAGGGGAATTACTCTGACAGGGTTTAACAGTGTCTGGGAGGGTGGGACAGGGTCAGGAGGGGAGGGGAATTAGTCTGACAGGGTTTAACAGTGTCTGGGAGGGTGGGACATGGTCAGGAGGGGAGGGGAATTACTCTGACAGGGTTTAACAGTGTCTGGGAGGGTGGGACAGGGTCAGGAGGGGAGGGGAATTAGTCTGACAGGGTTTAACAGTGTCTGGGAGGCTGGGACAGGGTCAGGAGGGGAGGGGAATTAGTCTGACAGGGTTTAACAGTGTCTGGGAGGCTGGGACAGGGTCAGGAGGGAAGGGGGATTAGTCTGACAGGGTTTAACAGTGACTGAGAGGGTGGGACAGGGTCAGGAGGGGAGGGGAATTAGTCTGACAGGGTTTAACAGTGTCTGGGCAGGTGGGACAGGGTCAGGAGGGGAGGGGAATTAGTCTGGGAGGGTGAGATAGGGACAGGAGCGATGGGGAATTAATATGACAAGGTTTAACAGTGTCTGGGAGGGTGGGACAGGGTCAGGAGGGGAGGGGAATTAGTCTGACAGGGTTTAACAGTGTCTGGGAGGGTGGGACAGGGTCAGGAGGGGAGGGGAATTAGTCTGACAGGGTTTAACAGTGACTGGGAGGGCGGGACAGGGTCAGGAGGGGAGGGGAATTAGTCTGACAGGGTTTAACAGTGTCTGGGAGGGTGGGACAGGGTCAGGAGGGGTGGGGAATTAGTCTGACAGGGTTTAACAGTGACTGGGAGGGCGGGACAGGGTCAGGAGGGGAGGGGAATTAGTCTGACAGGGTTTAACAGTCTCTGGGAGGGTGGGACAGGGTCAGGAGGGGAGGGGAATTAGTCTGACAGGGTTTAACAGTGTCTGGGAGGGCGGGACAGGGTCAGGAGGGGAGGGGAATTAGTCTGACAGGGTTTAACAGTGTCTGGGAGGGTGGGACAGGGTCAGGATGGTTGGGGAATTAGTCTGACAGGGTTTAACAGTGTCTGGGAGGGTGGGACAGGGTCAGGAGGGGAGGGGAATTAATCTGACAGGGTTTAACAGTGTCTGGGAGGGCGGGATAGGGTCAGGAGGGGAGGGGAATTAGTCTGACGGCGTTTAACTGTGTCTGGGAGGGTGGGACAGGGTCAGGATGGTTGGGGAATTAGTCTGACAGGGTTTAACAGTCTCTGGGAGGGTGGGACAGGGTCAGGAGGGGAGGGGAATTAGTCTGACAGGGTATAACAGTCTCTGGGAGGGTGGGACAGGGTCAGGAGGGGAGGGGAATTAGTCTGACAGGGTTTAACAGTGTCTGGGAGTGTGGGACAGGGTCAGGAGGGGAGGGGAATTAGTCTGACAGGGTTTAACAGTGTCTGGGAGTGTGGAACAGGGTCAGGAGGGGAGGGGAATTAGTCTGACAGGGTTTAACAGTCTCTGGGAGGGTGGGACAGGGTCAGGAGGGGAGTGAAGAAGTTCCAAATAAGTCTACATAGAGAAATTGACATATCATTTACTAAATTATGAAGAAGCTGGAACAGAGATGTCCAAGGCTGAGAAAATAAACAAAAGAATGTTTGAAATGGAAAGAAATATAAAATGACACACTCTGAAACATTCACTCACTCATTGGACCCAGGATTCATTCACCCTCAGCATTAACGAACCACATTCACACAGCACAGTGCAGAGGGAGTCAAGGGTGAAGGAGTCATAGAGTCGTAGAGTCATCGTGATGTACAGCATGGAAACAGACCCTTCGGTCCAACCCGTCCATGCCAACCAGATATCCCAACCTAATCTAGTCCCACCTGCCAGTGCCCAACCCATATCCCTCCAAACCCTTCCTATTCATATACCCATCCAAATGCCTCTTAAATGTTGTCATTGTACCAGCTTCTACCACTTCCTGAGACAGCTCATTCCATACCCGTACCACCCTCTGTGTGAAAAAGCTGCCCCTTAGGTCTCTTTTATATCTTTCCCCTCTCACTCTAAACCTATGCCCTCTAGTTCTGGACTCCCTGACCCCAGAGAAAAGACGTTGCCTATATACCCTATCCATGCCCCTCATAATTTTGTAAACCTCTGTAAACCTCTTTACTCAGAGAGTAGTAAGAGTATGGAATGCTTTGCCTGCAACTGTAGTAGATTTGCCAACTTTAAGTACATTTAAGTCGTCATTGGACAAGCATATGGATGTATATGGAATAGTGTAGGTTAGATGGGCTTCAGATTGGTATGACAGGTCGGTGCAACATCGAGGGCCGAAGGGCCTGTACTGCGCTGTAATGTTCTACGTTCTATGTTCTATGAGGTCACCCCTCAGCCTCCGACGCTCCAGCGAACACAACCCCAGCCTGTTCAGCCTCTCCCTCTAGCTAAAATCCTCCAACCCTGGCAACATCCTTGTAAATCTTTTCTAAAACCTTTCAAGTTTCACAACATCTTTCCGATAGGAAGGAGACCAGAATTGCATGCAATATTCCAACAGTGGCCTAACCAATGTCCTGTACAACCACAACATGACTTCCCAACTCCTGTAGTCAGTGCTCTGACCAACAAAAGAAAGCTATCCTATCCTATTTATCTGCGACTCCACTTTCAAGGAGCTATGAACCTGCACTCCAAGGTCTCTTCAGTAACACTCCCTAGGACCTTACCATTGAGTGTATAAGTCCTGCTAAGATTTGCTTTCCCAAAATGCAGCACCTTTCATTTAGCTGAATTAAACTCCATCTGCCACTTCTCAGCCCATTGGCCCATCTGGTCAAGATCCTGTTGTAATCTGAGGGAACCTTCTTCGCTGTCCACTTCACCTCCAATTTTGGTGTCATCTGCAAACTTGCTTACTGTACCTCTTATGCTCACATCTAAATCATTTATGTAAATGACAAAGTAGAGGACCCAGCACCGATCCTTGTGGCACTCCACTGGTCACAGGCCTCCAGTCTGAAAAACAACTCTCAACCACCACCCCCTGTCATCTACCTTTGGGCCAGTTCTGTATCCAAATGCTAGTTCTCCCTGTATTCGGTGAGATCTAACCCTGCTCACCAGTCTCCCATAAGGAACCTTGCCGAATGCCTTATTGATTACATCTACCGCTCTGCCCTCATCAATCCTCTTTGTTACTTCCTCAAAAAACTCAATCATGTTTGTGAGACATGATTTCCCACGCACAAAGTCATGTTGACTATCCCTAATCAGTCCTTGCCTTTCCAAATGCATGTACATCCTGTCCCTCTGGATTCTCGTTATCTTATTTCTGAAGGCTTCCCATTTTCCAGCCGTCCCTTTACCTGTGAACATCTGTCCTCAATCAGCTTTTGAAAGTTCTTGCCTAATACCATCAAAATTGGCCTTTCTCCAATTTAGAACTTCAACTTTTAGATCTGGTCTATCCTTTTCCATCACTATTTTAAAATGAATAGAATTATGGTTGCTGGCCCCAAAGTGCTCCCCCACTGACACCCCAGTCACCTGCCCAGCCTTATTTCCCAAGAGTAAGTCAAGTTTTGCACCTTCTCTGGTAGGTACATCCACATACTGAATCAGAAAATTGTCTTGTACCCACTGAATAAAGTCCTCTCCATCGAAACCCTTCACACTATGGCAGTCCCAGTCTATGTTTGGAAAGTTAAATCCCCTACCATAACTACCCTATTATTCTTACAGATAGCTAAGATCTCCTCACAAGTTTGTTTCTCAATTTCTCTCTGACTCTTAGAGGGTCTGTAATACAATCCCAAAAACATTATCATCCCGTTCTTATTTCTCAATTCCACCCAAATAACTTCCCTGGATGTATTTCCAGGAATATTCTTACTCAGCACAGCTGTAATCCTGTCCCTTGTCAAAAATGCCACTCCCCTCCTCCCTTGCCTCCCTTTCTATCCTTCCTGTAGCATTTATATTCTGGAACATTAAGCTGCCAGTCCTGCCCATCCCGGAGCCATGCTTCTATAATTACTATGATATCCCAGTCCCATGTTCCTAACCATGCCCTGAGTTCATCTGCCTTCCCTGTTCGGCCCCTTGCATTGAAATAAATGCAGTTTAATTTATTAGTCCTACCTTGTCTTTGTCGGCCCTGACTGTTTGACTCGCTTCTGTTCTCAACTGTACCAGTCTCAGATTGATCTCTTTCCTCACTATCTCCCTGGATCCCACCACCCGCCTCCCCCAATCATACTCGTTTAAATCCTCTTGAGCAGCTCCAGCAAATTTCCCTGCCAGTATATTAGTCCTTTTCCAATTTAGGTGCAATCCATCCTTCTTGTACAGGTCACTTCTACCCCAAAAGAGATTCCAATGATCCAAAAATGTGAATCCGTCCCCCATACACCAGCTGCTCAGCCATGCATTCATCTGCTGTATCCTCCTATTCCTGCCCTCACTAGCTCGGAGCACTGGGAGTATTCCAGATATAACTACTCTCGAGGACCTCCTTTTTAAATTTCTGCCTAATTCTCTGTAATCTCCCTACAGAATTGCATCCATTTCCCTTCCTATGTTATTGGTTCCAATGTGGACAATGATCTCTTGCTGGACCTCTGTCCCCCATGAGAACATTCTGCACCCTCTCTGAGACATCCTTAATCCTGGCACCAGGGAAGCAACACACCATTCTGATTTTTCTCTGCTGGCCACAGAAACGTCTGCCTGAACCTCAGACTACAGAATCCCCTAACACAATTGATCTCTTGGAAGCTGACGTGCCCCTTCTTGCATTAGAGCCAGTCTCAATACCAGAAACTTAGCTGTTTGTGCTATGTTCCCCTGAGAATCCATCACCCCCTACATTTTCCAACAGCATACCTGTTTGAAATGGGTATATCCATAAAATACTCCTGCACTAGGTGCCTACCTCTCTTACCTTTCCTGGAGTTAGCCTATCTATGTGATTGTATCTGAGACGTTCCCTCCTTCCTATAACTGCCATCCATCACATACTGTTGCTGTTCCAAATTCCTTATTGCTTCTAATTGTCTCTCCAAATGATCCATTCGATCTGATAAGATTTGCAGCCATATTTATGGCAGATATACTCCACAGTAACCCTTAAACTCTCTTTATACTCCCACAAGAAGTACTTATCACTCTATTAAAAGCCATTTTTGCTCCTTCACAATCTACAGACACAGAAAATAACACTTATTCCTCTACAAACACTGCCCAGGTTAAATTAATAGTTATGGCTTATATTTTAAGTTTAATCAAGAGACATATCTCCAAAAACATATAATCAAGAAAGAACCACTCTACTTATTACTGCAGATTCTCTGTCAGCCACACTTAAAACAACGATTAACTTATCTGATTCTGTGCTGTAAACTTCGCTCAACAGTTCCTCCACGATTAATTGTGAATCTCACTGTTTGATCATTTTCCCAGGTGCACTTCGATGTCCAGCGATACACAAATTCAAACATCAAAGGCACTAACTGTGCAGGTTCTCTCTCTCTCTCTCTCCTGCAATGTCCTCACCATGTGCTTCCTATGTATGTTCTTCTCCCTTTTAAGTTCAAGTCTTCGATAGATAGTGTTGTGATTAGCTAGGGAGTCAAAAGTTATGAGGAAATGGTAGATTATCCATCATCCTGTTGAATGGAGACAAGGCCAATGGGCCCAACAAGTCCATCCCTACCCTCTAAACAGTAGCCTACAGTCCCATCCTATTACTGACTAACACGCCTACACATCCCTGAACACAAGGGGTCAATTTTACATGACCAACTCACCTAACCTGCACATCTTTGGACTGTGGGAGGAAACCGGAGGAAACCCACGCAGACACGGGGAGAATGTGCAAACTCCACACAGACAGTCGCCCGAGGCTGGGCTGGCACTATGAGGCAGCTGTGCTCGCCATTGAGCCACCCACATCAACATCAGCCCACATTGGGGGCTGTACCTCCAGTTGGCTGGGCTCTCACCAACTCCCTCCCTACACCTTTCCATCTGTCTCTCATAAGCTCGTTCTGAAAAAGTGTCATTGGACACATAACCTAAACATTGTTCTTTCTCCAAAGATGCTGCCAGACCTGCCGAGTTTCTCCAGCAATTTCACCTTTTGTTGATCCCACTCTTGTAACCTGCCCAAACATGTTGTTTCTCAGCCCATCAATCTTCCCAATCCGCCCGATGGCAGTCTGTGAGAGAGGGGAACCCTTCATAGTGAGGACATCCTGCAGAAGGCAATGTCAGAGCACTGCAGCCTTTTCCCCGGGAGTAACCAGGGACCCTGTTCATCCTGTGGCTACCCCTCAGCAACACGGAGGGTGGAAAATGAGAAAATGTGGCTTGGTAGCATCCTCTGTTCGGTAAAATATCCCCTGAAGAGACAGGAGATGTTTAGCACTGCCTGAAGGGGACAGTATCGATGTGTGTAGTTGTTACTGACTGTAACCTGACTGAGAGACATCTTCCCAGAAACTGGTAACGAGTGACTGCTTATCTCTTGAATTGGATGTCCCTCTGAGACTAACCAGATCTCTGCTTCTGCAATCAGGAAATGATCGAGGATCAACATGAAATGCTGCTTCGAGAAAGTTGTCTTTGATGATTTCTGGTTTATGAACAGCTTTTGAGCTATTTCTCCTCGGAGGAATCAAGTCCCTGTTTAGGAAACAGGATCACTATATTCCCAGAATGTTGCTGATCCTTCTCTCCATCTCCCTGTGGTTTTCCCGGGTCTCTCCCGTTAAGTACAGAATTCAGCTTTCCATTCTCTCTCTCTCTCTCTGTGTCTGGGGTGAATGTGAATCTCTTGGTGAGAGTTTGAAATGGGGGATGTTTGATCAGCCGCCTGTTACACAGCCAGCCTGATCTTTCAGACCACCAGGAGGCTGGAAGAACACAGCAAGCCAGGCAGCATTAGGAGGGACACAAGTGGACGTTTAGGGTGTAATCTTTCTTCAGGTATGGAGATAGAGATGGGGGGAGCTGCAGGTACAGGAGGGAGGGTTATGGGTGGGGAGAGGGGCAGAATGGTGAGGTGAATACAGGTGGTGGGTATGACCTGGTTGGTCGATGGGAGGGATGAATCTGGTTCGTAACTGGAAGGAAGGCTGAGGTTGTTGAGTCCTCCTTGGCTGTGGGCTGCCCCAATGGAAGTGTCGTTCCTCCAGTTTGTGGTCTGATTCACTGTGGCAATGGAGGAGGCCAAGGGTAGACATGTTGGAGAGGGAGTGGGAGGGGGAACTGAAATGCGCAGTGACTGGGAGGTCAGTTCGGCCTTTACAGGCCTGGCTGAGATGCTCCACCACCAAGAATATCTTCCCCTCCCCACCCTTCTCTGTCTTCCATAAGGACCATTCCCTCTGTCACTCCTTGGTTTGTGCAACTTCTCTCCCCACCAACTCCCTAACCTCACCACCCCATACCTTCCCCTGCAACCGTACAAGATGCAAAACCTGCCAGTACACTACTACCTCCATCCAGTCCTTTGGGGTGAGACAGAGATTCACCTATCTCTCCTCCAACCTAGTTTACTGTAAGGAGTGCTCCTGATGTGATCTTCTATACATTGGCAAGACCAAACGTAAACTAACAGCACAATTCACCGAGCATCTCAGCTGGGCCCATAAGGACCAGCCTGACCTCCAGGTCATTGCCCATTTCAATTCCCCTTCCCACTCCCTGTCTGACATGTGCATCCAGAGAGAAAAATGGTAGCCTGGAGTTCTGACACTGTGAGGTACGAGGCCAAGAAAGAGAAGAGGAGGAAAGAAAGGCTAAAGGTGAGAAAAAGGAAAATGAACAGATAAAGCTCTGGCTGAGGTATCCTACTCTGCCGCCATCTTGCTTAGAATATTGTGGATGTAGTGCCAATCAAGCAGCTGCTTTGGATAGGGTTATGGACCAGACCAAATCCCCCCAAAATATTTTAAGAAGGTATCCTAGACCCCAGCCTTTTCTTATTTTAAATGGAAATATAACATGTTGTGTTCCAGATGAAACTTGATTGATCAATCTACTCAATGTTAAGCAAAAGGCTTTGGTTAAAATACGACAAAAGAAAGATGAATTTTGAGTAACAACTCTATTGGAAAACTTCACAGAATAATAGATACACTATCTATTACTAATTAACTATTCCAATGTAGTAGCATCCCATACACACACCCCTTGGCAAAAAGGCAAATTACCTGTCTCCCAGGTAACTCAGCAGCAGAGAGAAACCCCAGCTTTCAGCTGTAACTGAGAGACAGAAAAGATATCTGCTACTTCTTCAAAACTCCAGCAGCCTCTGTCAAATCTAAAAGCTAAAAATAACTAGCAATCTTGGTCTGTGACAGCTAGCCACACCCAGCCAGGCTGCTTCTATTGTTCCAACTTTTAAAAAACCCAAGGCCCCACAAGTTGTATAGTTTATGGATCTTCACTAGCCAGCTTGGTACCTGTGCCCTAAAGCCTCTCTTAAAAAAAAAGCAAAATAACCTCTTAAAGCCACAGAGTCATCATAATGGTGTCAAGCTTCTTGAGTGTTCTTGGAACTGCACTCATCCAAACAAGTGGGGAGTATTCCATCATACTCATGGCTTGTGTCTTGTAGATGATGGACAGGCTTAGGGGAGTCAGGTGGTGAGTTACTCACCAAAGTATACCTTGCCTCTGACCTGAACTTGTAGCCACTGTGTTTATATGGCTGTGGTCAATGGTAAGCCCTAGGATGTTGATGTGGATGATTCAGGTGAGGGTAACACCATTGAATCTCAAAGGATCGTGTTTAGATTTGTATCTTATTGGAGATGGCATTTGTGTGGTGTGACTGTTACTTGCCACTTGTCAGCTCAAGCCTGGATATTGTCTAGATCTTGTGGCACTTGAACACTGACTGATGAACAAAAGCATAATCAGCTGCGAACATCCCACTTCTGACCTTATGATGGAGGGAAGGCCATTGATGAAGCAGCTGAAGATGGTTGCCCCTGGGACACAACCCTGAGGAACTCCTGCAGAGATGTCCTGGATTTGAGATGACTGACCATCAACAACCATATCAATATTCCTGTGTGCCAGGTCTGACCCAAACCACTGATACACATTGATTCCAGTTTTGCTAGGGCTGCTTGATCCCACACTTGGTTTAGTGCAGCCTTGAGTTCAAGGGCTGTCACTCTCACCTTCCCTCTGGAATTCAGCTCTTTAGTCCATGTTCGAACCAAGGCTGTAATGAGGTCAGGAGCTGAGTGGCCCTGGCAGAGCCCAAACTGGGCGTCACTGAGCAGGTTATTGCTGAGCAGGTGCTGCTTGATAGCACTGTTAATGACCCCTTCCATCACTTTACTGATGATCGAGAGGAGGCTGATGGAACGGTTATTGGCCAGGTTGGATTTTTGTTCACTCTGATTTTTGGGTGTCGGACATACGGGCAGTTTTTCACATTGTCGATAGGTGCCTGTATTGTTGCTCTACTGGAACAACTTGGCTAGGGGAGCACACATCTCCAGTACTATTGCTGGCATGTTGTCATAGCCTTTGCAGTATCCAGTGCCTCCAACCATTTCTTATTATCGCATGAAGTAAATCAAACTGGTTGAAGTCTGCGATGCTGGGGACGACTGGAGGTGGCGAGATGGAACAACCACTTGGTATTTATTGCTGAAGATTGCTGTGAGAGCTTCAGCCTTACCTTTCGCACTGATCTTCTGGGCTCTTCCATCATTGAGGATGGGGCTATTTGTGCAGCGTCCTCCTCCGGTGAGTTGTATAATTATCCACCATCATTCACAACTGGATGTGGTATGAATGCATTATGGCTGTTGATTGTGGGTCACTGAGCTCTGCTGATCACTTGCTGCTCATGCTGTTTGGCGCAAGGAGACCTGTTTGGTAGCTTCACCATATTTGGCATGCAAGGAGACCTGTTTGGTAACTCCACTATAATTGGCATGCAAGGAGACCTGTTTGGTAACTCCACTATAATTGGCATGCAAGGAGACCTGTTTGGTAACTCCACTATAATTGGCATGCAAGGAGACCTGTTTGGTAGCTTCACTATAATTGGCATGCAAGGAGACCTGTTTGGTAACTCCACTATAATTGGCATGCAAGGAGACCTGTTTGGTAACTCCACTATAATTGGCATGCAAGGAGACCTGTTTGGTAACTCCACTATAATTGGCATGCAAGGAGACCTGTTTGGTAACTCCACTATAATTGGCATGCAAGGAGACCTGTTTGGTAACTCCACTATAATTGGCATGCAAGGAGACCTGTTTGGTAGCTTCACCAGGTTGACACCTTTATTTTTAGAAATGTCTGGTGCTGCTCCTGGCATACCCTCCTGCACTCTCCATTGAACTAGGGTTGATGCCCTAACTTAATGGTGGTGTGACAGACCAAAGAGGCTGCAAATTCTGAGTAGGTGTGGAATACGATTCTGCTGCTGTTGATGGCTCACAGTGTCTCCAGGATGCCCAGTTTGAACTCTGTCCCATTTAGCGTGGGGATATTGCCACACAACATAATGGAGGTTATTCTCAACATGAAGTCTCCACAAAGACTGTGCAGTGGTCACTCTTACCAATACTGTCAAGGACAGATACATATATGGCTGGCAGATCAGTAAGGATGAGGTCAAGTATGTTTTTCCCTCTTGTTGGTTTCCTCATCACCTGCCTAATAGCTATCTCCTTTGGGACCTGAACCAGCTCAATCAGTGGTGCTGCTGCCAAGCCACACTTGGAGGTGGACATTGAAATCCCCCGCCCAGAGGAAATTATGTACCCTTGCCACCTTCAGTACTTCCTCAAAGTATTGTTCAACGTGGAATGGGGTTCTCGGACGAGCTGAGTTTCTGGATTAACAGACTAGCAATATTACCACTTGCATCGCCTTCCCTTCGATGTACACTAGGTGTGCCCCAGGTCACTATTCCAGGCTGCTGACAGGCTATGTTCCAGTTAGTAATAGACCCGGTGTGTCCCAGGTTACTGTTCCAGGTTAGTAATAGAGTCATAGAGTCATAGAGATGTACAGCATGGAAACAGACCCTTCGGTCCAACCTGTCCATGCCGACCAGATATCCCAACCCAATCTAGTCCTACCTGCCAGCACCCGGCCCATATCCCTCCAAACCCTTCCTATTCATATACCCATCCAAATGCCTCTTAAATGTTGCAATTGTACAAGCCTCCACCACATCCTCTGGAAGCTCATTCCATACACGTACCACCCTCTGCGTGAAAAGGTTGCCCCTTAGGACTCTTTTATGTCTTTCCCCTCTCACCCTAAACCTCTGCCCTCTAGTTCTGCACTCCCCAACCCCAGGGAAAAGACTTTGCCTATTTACCCTATCCATGCCCCTCATAATTTTGTAAACCTCTATAAGGTCACCCCTCAGCCTCCAACGCTCTAGGGAAAACAGCCCCAGCCTGTTCAGCCTCTCCCTGTAGCTCAGATCCTCCAACCCTGGCAACATCCTTGTAAATCTTTTCTGAACCCTTTCAAGTTTCACAACAGCTTTC
Source organism: Chiloscyllium plagiosum (assembly GCF_037043375.1). Taxonomy (NCBI): domain Eukaryota; kingdom Metazoa; phylum Chordata; class Chondrichthyes; order Orectolobiformes; family Hemiscylliidae; genus Chiloscyllium; species Chiloscyllium plagiosum. The sequence goes on from NW_028270173.1 coordinate 48,760,303, forward strand.
CAATAGGAAGGAAACCAGAATTGCATGCAATATTCCAACAGTGGCCTAACCAATGTCCTGTACAGCCACAACATGATCACCCAACTCCTGTACTCAATACTCTGACCAATAAAGGAAAGCATACCAAACAACTTCTTCACAATCCTATCTACCTGCGACTTCACTTTCAAGGAGCTATGAACCTGCACTCCAAGGTCTCTTTGTTCAGCAACACTCCCTCGGACGTTACCATTAAGTGTATAAGTTCTGCTAAGATTTGCTTTCCCAAAATGCAGCACCTCGCATTTATCTGAATTAAACTCCATCTGCCACTTCTCAGCCCATTGGCTCATCTGGTCCAGATCCTGTTGTAATCTGTGGTCACCCTCTTCGCTGTCCACTACACCTCCAATTTTGGTGTAATCTGCAAACTTACTAACTGTACCTCTTATGCTCGCATCCAAATCATTTATGTAAATGACAAAAAGTAGAGGATCCAGCACCGATCCTTGTGGCACTCAACTAGTCACAGGCCTCCAGTCTGAAAAACTACCCTCCACCACCACTCTCTGTCTTTGAGCCAGTTCTGTTTCCAAATGGCTAGTTCTCCCTGTATTCCATGAGATCTAACCTTGCTAATCAGTCTTCCATGGGGAACCTTGTCAAACGCCTTACTGAAGTCCACATAGATCACATCTACTGCTCTGCACTCATCAACCTTCTTTGTTACTTTCTCAAAAAACTCTATCAAGTTTGTGAGACGTGATTTCCCATGCACAAAGCCACGTTGACTATCACTAATCAGTCCTTGCCTTTCCAAATACATGTACATCCTTTCCCTCAGGATTCCCTCCAACAACTTGCCCACTACTGAGACAAGGCTCACTGGTCTATAATTCCCTGGCTTGTCTTTACTGCCAGTCTTCTGGCACCTCACCTGTGACTATCGATGATACAACTATCTCAGCAAGAGGCCCAGCAATTGCTTCTCCAGCTTCCCACAGAGTTCTCGGGTACACCTGATCAGGTCTTGGGGATTTATCCACCTTTAACCGTTTCAAGACATCCAGCACTTCCTCCTCTATAATCTGGACATTTTGCAAGATGTCACCATCTATTTCCCTACAGTCTATATCTTCTATATCCTTTTCCACAGTAAATACTGATACAAAATACTCATTTAGTACCTCCCCCATTTTCTGTGGCTCCATACAAAGGCTGCCTTGCTGACCTTTGGGGGGCCCTATTCTCTCCCTAGTTACTCTTTTGTCCTGAATATATTTGTAAAACCCTTTTGGATTCTCCTTAATTCTATTTGCCAAAGCTATCTCATGTCCTCTTTTTGTCCTCCTGATTTCCCTCTTAAGTATACTCCTACTTCCTTTATACTCTTCTAAGAATTCACTCAATCTGTGCTGTGTGGGTTTGCTCGCTGAGCTGTAGGTTTGATATCCAGACGATTCATTACCTGGCTCGGTAACATCATCAGTGGCAACCTCCAAGTGAAGCGAAGCTGTTGTCTCCTGCTTTCTATTTATATGTTTGTCTTGGATGGGGTTCCTGGGGTTTGTGGTGATGTCATTTCCTGTTTGTTTTCTGAGGGGTTGATAGATGATATCTAGATCTATGTGTTTGTTTATGGCGTTGTGGTTGGAGTGCCAGGCCTCTAGGAATTCTCTGGCATGTCTTTGCTGAGCCTGTCCCAGGATAGATGTGTTGTTCCAGTCGAAATGGTGGTTTCTTTTCCCTCCGTGTGTAGGGCTGCGAGGGAGAGAGGGTCGTGTCTTTTTGTGGCTAGCTGGTGTTCATGTATCCTGGTGGCTAACTTTCTTCCTGTTTGTCCTACGTAGTGTCTGTGGCAGTCTTTGCATGGAATTTTGTAGATGATGTTGGTTTTGTCCACGGGTTGTACTGGGTCTTTTAAGTTTGTTAGGTTCTGTTTGAGAGTGTTAGTGGGTTTGTGTACTACTAGGATTCCGAGGGGTCTTGGTAGTCTGGCTGTCATTTCTGAGACTTCTTTGATGTGTGGTAAGGTGGTTAGGGTTTCTGGCTGTGTTTGGTCTGTTTGTCGTGGTTTGTTCCTGAAGAATCTACGGACCAACCCCTCAGAAAACAAACAGGAAATGACATCACCACAAACCCCAGGAACCCCATCCAGGACAAACATATAAATAGAAAGCAGGAGACAACAGCTTCGCTTCACTTGGAGGTCACCACTGATGATGTTACCGAGCCAGGTAATGAAATGTCTGGGTATCAAACCTACAGCTCAGTGAGCAAACCTACACCCTAAACCTCAACCTGAGCTACAAACCTTCACAAACCTTGCTATCCTGACTATACCTGTCTAGGCTTCCTTATTTTTCTTAACCAAACCCTCAGTTTCTTTAGTCATCCAGCATTCACTATACCTACCAGCCTTCCCTTTCACCCTGACAGTAATATACTTTCTCTGGATTCTTGTTATCTCATTTCTGAAGGCTTCCCATTTTCCAGCCGTCCCTTTACCTGCAAACATCTGCCCCCAATCAGTTTTCAAAAGTTCTTGATAATACCGTCCAAATATATTGGTGTGTCCCAGGTAACAGTTCCAGGTCAGTCATACACTCGGTGTGTCCCAGGTTAGTAATAGACCCGGTGTATCCCAGGTTCCTGTTCCAGGTCAGTGACGTACTTGGTGTGTCCCAGGTCAGTGACATACTCGGTGTGTCCCAGGTGACTGTTCCAGGTCAGTGATACACCCGGTGTGTCCCAGGTTACTGTTCCAGGTCAGTAACGTACTCGGTGTGTTCCCGGTTCTTGTTCCAGGTCAGTGATGTACTCGGTGTGTCCCAGGTTCCTGTTCCAGGTCAGTGATATACCCGGTGTGTCCCAGGTTCCTGTTCCAGGTCAGTGATACACTCGGTGAAGCCCAGGTTACTGTTCTAGGTCAGTGACATACTCGGTGTGTCCCAGGTTCCTGTTCCAGGTCAGTGATACACTCGGTGTGTCCCAGGTTACTGTTCCAGGTCAGTGATATACCCGATGTGTCCCAGGTTACGGTTCCAAGTCAGTGACATACTCGGTGTGTCCCAGGTTACTGTTCCAGGTCAGAGACATACTGGTGTGTCCCAGGTCAGTGACATACCCGGTGTGTCCCAGGGTCCTGTTCGAGGTCAGTGATATACTCGGTGTGTCCCAGGTTACTGTTCCAGGTCAGTGACATACTCGGTGTGTCCCAGGTTACTGTTCGAGGTCAGTGACATACTCGGTGTGTCCCAGGTTACTGTTCCAGTTCAGTGACATACCCGGTGTGTCCCAGATTACTGTTCCAGGTCAGTGATATACTCGGTGTGTCCCAGGTTACTGTTCCAGGTCAGTGATATACTCGGTGTGTCCCAGGTTACTGTTCTAGGTCATTGACATACCCGGTGTGTCCCAGGTTACTGTTCCAGGTCAGTGACATACTCGGTGTGTCCCAGGTTACTGTTCCAGGTCAGTGACATACTCGGTGTGTCCCAGGTTACTGTTTCAGGTCAGTGATATACTCGGTGTGTCCCAGGTTACTGTTCCAGGTCAGTGACATACTCGGTGTGTCCCAGTTTACTGTTCCAGGTCAGTGACATACTCGGTGTGTCCCAGGTTACTGTTCCAGGTCAGTGATATACTCAGTGTGTCCCAGGTTACGGTTCCAGGTCAGTGATATACCCGGTGTGTCCCAGGTTACTGTTCCAGGTCAGTGATATACTCGGTGTGTCCCAGGTTACTGTTCCAGGTCAGTGATATACCCGGTGTGTCCCAGGTTACTGTTCTAGGTCAGTGACATACTCGGTGTGTCACAGGTTACTGTTCCAGTTCAGTGACGTACTCGGTGTGTCCCAGGTTACTGTTCTAGGTCAGTGACATACTTGGTGTGTCCCAGGTTACTGTTCCAGGTCAGTGATACACTCGGTGTAGCCCAGGTTACTGTTCTAGGTCAGTGACATACTCGGTGTGTCCCAGGTTCCTGTTCCAGGTCAGTGATACACTCGGTGTATCCCAGGTTACTGTTCCAGGTCAGTGATATACCCGGTGTGTCCCAGGTTACGGTTCCACGTCAGTGACATACTCGGTGTGTCCCAGGTTACTGTTCCAGGTCAGTGACATACTCGGTGTGTCCCAGGTTACTGTTCGAGGTCAGTGACATACTCGGTGTGTCCCAGGTTACTGTTCCAGTTCAGTGACGTACCCGGTGTGTCCCAGATTACTGTTCCAGGTCAGTGATATACTCGGTGTGTCCCAGGTTACTGTTCCAGGTCATTGACATACTCGGCGTGTCCCAGGTTACTGTTCCAGGTCAGTGATATACCCGGTGTGTCCCAGGTTACTGTTCTAGGACAGTGACATACTCGGTGTGTCCCAGGTTACTGTTCCAGGTCAGTGATATACCCGGTGTGTCCCAGGTTACTGTTCTAGGACAGTGACATACTCGGTGTGTCCCAGGTTACTGTTCCTGGTCAGTGATATACTCGGTGTGTCCCCGGTTACTGTTCCAGGTCAGTGACATACTCGGTGTGTCCCAGGTTACTGTTCCAGGTCAGTGATATACTCGGTGTGTCCCAGGTTACTGTTCTAGGACAGTGACATACTCGGTGTGTTCCAGGTTACTGTTCCAGATCAGTGATATACTCGGTGTGTCCCAGGTTACTGTTCCAGGTCAGTGATATACTCGGTGTGTCCCAGGTTACTGTTCCAGGTCAGTGATATACCCGGTGTGTCCCAGGTTACTGTTCCAGGTCAGTGACATACTCGGTGTGTCCCAGTTTACTGTTCCAGGTCAGTGACATACCCGGTGTGTCCCAGGTTACTGTTCCAGGTCAGTGATATACTCGGTGTGTCCCAGGTTACTGTTCCAGGTCAGTGACATACTCGGTGTGTCCCAGGTTACTGTTCCAGGTCAGTGACATACTCGGTGTGTCCCAGGTTACTGTTCCAGGACAGTGATATACTCAGTGTGTCCCAGGTTACGGTTCCAGGTCAGTGATATACCCGGTGTGTCCCAGGTTACTGTTCCAGGTCAGTGACATACTCGGTGTGTCCCAGGTTACTGTTCCAGGTCAGTGACATACTCGGTGTGTCCCAGGTTACTGTTCCAGGTCAGTGATATACTCGGTGTGTCCCAGGTTACTGTTCCAGGTCAGTGACATACTCGGTGTGTCCTAGGTTACTGTTCCAGGTCAGTGACATACTCGGTGTGTCCCAGGTTACTGTTCCAGGTCAGTGACATACTCGGTATGTCCCAGGTTACGGTTCCAGGTCAGTGATATACCCGGTGTGTCCCAGGTTACTGTTCCAGGTCAGGGACATACTCGGTGTGTCCCAGGTTACTGTTCCAGGTCAGTGACATACTCGGTGTGTCCCAGGTTACTGTTCCAGGTCAGTGATATACTCGGTGTGTCCTAGGTTACTGTTCCAGGTCAGTGACATACTCGGTGTGTCCCAGGTTACTGTTCCAGGTCAGTGACATACTCGGTATGTCCCAGGTTACTGTTCCAGGTCAGGGACATACTCGGTGTGTCCCAGGTTACTGTTCCAGGTCAGTGACATACTCGGTGTGTCCCAGGTTACTGTTCCAGGTCAGTGATATACTCGGTGTGTCCTAGGTTACTGTTCCAGGTCAGTGACATACTCGGTGTGTCCCAGGTTACTGTTCCAGGTCAGGGACATACTCGGTGTGTCCCAGGTTACTGTTCCAGGTCAGTGACATACTGGTGTGTCCCAGGTTACTGTTCCAGGTGAGTGACATACTCGGTGTGTCCCAGGTTACTGTTCTAGGTCAGTGACATGCTCGGTGTGTCCCAGGTTACTGTTCCAGGTCAGTGACATACTCGGTGTGTCCCAGGTTACTGTTCTAGGTCAGTG